>NW_027556402.1:32555573-32855573 GCF_003287225.1 Phascolarctos cinereus
GTATCTTCACTGCTACTGGGTAATCCTTTTCTCCATCAATTGTTGATGCTTCTAGGATGGGAGTCTTTGACATGGGGTTCACGAACTTTTTTTATGTATTTGATAACTATATTTCAATATAATTGGTTTTCTTTGTAGGCCTATAATTTTATATTGGTTGTGTTTAAAAACATTATTCTGGGAAGGGGTCCACCAAAGACAAGGCTTCACCAAAGACAAAAAAAGCCTTACACAGCAGCTGTTCCCAATCTTTTTTGGGGGGATGCCATGTTTTTCAGTCCTCAGTGTATCACAATTTGTTCAGCCATTCCCCACCTGTTTTTCCTAAAAACCCATCCCATTTCCAAACTTCCATATTACTGTTGAGAGCACCACCATCCTCCCAGTCCTTTAGGCTCATAATCTAGGCAACATCTTAAATTCCTCCCTATCTCTCACCCCCCATATCCAATCTCTTCACAAAGTCTGTTGATTTCTCTTTTGAAACATCTCTCTGATATGCCCCCTTCTCCCCTCTGGTATCTCCACTACCCTGGGACTAATCCTAATATACTCATGCTTGGATTATTTTAATAGCCTACTGGTTGGTCTTCCAAGTATCTTCCTACTCCTCTTCTTAGCTGCCAAAGTGATTTCCTGTAGTACAAGTCCAACCATGTCACCCTGCCACTCTGTAAACTCCAGTGGCTGCCTGTCACCTCTAGGATCATATATAAACTCCTCTGCTGTTATGCCACCACTTGCTAATGTAGTGCCTCTTCCCACCTTGCACCAAGACACTTCATTTCCAGACGCTGGGCATTTTCACTGTCTCTCCCCTTTGCCTGGAATGATCTTCCTCCTTATCTCCACATCCTGGTTCTCTGACTTCTTCAAATCCCAGCTAAAATCCCATCTTCTAGAGGAAGCCTTTTCCTAAGCCCTCTTAATTCTTATTTCCTATTTAGCTTGTATATGTTTAATTATTTCTTATTTATCTTGGATGTAGCTTGTTTGTACAAATTGGTTTGCATAATTGTTTCCATTAGATTGTGTGTTCATTGAAAGTAGGAACTATTTTTTTGCATTTCTGCGTACTTTGCACAGTACATGGAACATAGTAGGTGCTTAATGAAAGGTGTTCAATAAATGTTTGTTAATTTTGAATTGATTTGAATATTGTATAGTCAGAATACTATAAATCATACATATGCAAATTAGCTTACATACCCATCACGCCTTAGTTCTGAAGTCTCCAACAAGGCAGTATGCATGTCTCTCTGGGTGCCCTTTGCACAGTGCCTGGAGCACAGTAGGTGCTTAATGAAATTTAGTGCCTGTAACAGTCAACTTACCTATTTGTTTTTGTGGACATAGTTCCTCTTAATGTTTGCTTTTACTTTTTATGCAACTCTTACATCCAAATGTTTGAAACCCTAATTTAACTCTTCTAAGAAAAAAAAACAGTTGATGAAAAAATGCTTTTCTTTGGCTAGTGCCTCTTAGAATTCTTAGACAGGAGTCATCTATTCTCATCAGAAAGAGGATTATAAGATGTAATAAAACTTGGGAATGGAAAAAACTAATAATACCATCAGTGCAACTTGAGGCTGACTGCCTAGGGAGGCAGATCAGGTTGTTGGAAAATTGTTGATTCAGTTTGGAGTTGCTGGGAACCCTGATGATGCGGTGCAGAGTAGTGTCCACCTGGAATGAATTCACACACTCGAACCTTCTTTCAGTCAAAGTGGCAAGGTTTATTGTAATACCAATAGAAGTGGGCTACATTCCTAGTGAATCTGCAACTTCATGGGGGTGAGACTGATATTTACGCACAGAAAAAAGACTGCTATTTACATACGGTGAAAAGATCTGGATGGGATTGAGGAGTGGTAAATAGCTTAGAGTGAACCAAGAGAAACTGTGAAAGGACTGTCAAGTATCTAGGTAGGCCAGGGTAGGACAGATGCCTTGGGCAAGATGCCAGGGATCTGGGCAGCTGAAATGTGTGGGAAAATTCAGGAACTGGGCTGCTTTCAAAGATATCGTCTTTTCCTTTTAGGGGTCCAGGTCCCATCACCCCATCATTATTGTTATTGTTGTTGCTGCTTGTCATTCATTTGCAAAGAGGACCATGAAATCAGAGAAGTAATGCCAAGACATGCAAGTGAATTGGATTGAAGTGAGGAAGGGCTGTGCAAAGTCACCAGCCTCACTTTCTCCTCCAGAGCCATCTGTGTCCAGTGGCAAGAGCTCAAGTCGTCCTGACTTCAGTCCTGGCACTCTATCCATTATGCCACCTAGATGCTGAGTAAGATTACTATTTTGAACAAAGATGATTTTATTTACCTGTAATTCAGGCTGTAGTAGTGATAAATTTGGGCATCCCCATCTATGTCTTTTCTAGGTCCATCTTCTGATAGCATATATTTAGGATTTCTTTCCTAAGGATTGTACCTTAAACACAAATCACTCTGGCTTTCATTGATTGTTGGACTATATACAGCTGCTAGAATCACTAAATTTGAATAATTTGTTTGTTTTTTTTTTTAAATAAAAATAAGACCATTCTAAACGTACTATTCCTTCATTATACTCAGGAAATGCTAATCACATTATCAATACTTAGGAAAAGAAGTTCAATTTGGTTTTAGAAAGAAGACCCTGAAGGTATAAATTTGGATACCTAAATCAAGGCTTTATAAAATATTAATGAAAGGATTAGAAATAAAGTGGAGACTTCAGCCCTTCAAACAATGCTCTTTTACATGAAGTAGAGGCAAAGTGTAAAAAAAAAGTCGTTCAGTTTGTAATTAGGAGAGCTGATTTTAAATTATGGCACCAACACTTACTAGCTCTGTGACCTTAAATCATTTAACTTGTCTCAGCCCTCTACTACCTACCCCCCGGGGTTCTGTTGAAGGAAGTGCTTTGTAAACCTTAACATGTCATGCAAACGTGAGCAATTTCCACCCTACAAGTAGTCATGCTAAGATAATGCGAGAATGTTTTGAGATCAAAAGGTTTCTAGTCAAATTCTTCCTTATGAACAGCATCTTTATTTTGGTTTGTAGACATTGTTCTCCTACTTAACCTTTCATTTCTTTTATAGAGGACAGAGTTAATGATAGTCAATAGGCAAAGGTAAAAAATTGAGAAGAGATAGAGATTTTTAAAATACTCATGGAGCCTCCATGAGCCAAAATAATATAATCATAAATTTAATAATTATTCAAATTGCTTCATTGTCACCAAAACAGCATATAAATAAATGGATGTGAAGCACAATTAAAATGCAAATAAATGCATGTGACTTTATTGTCATATTTTTTAGACATTGTTGGCAGCTTGGTGGCACAGTGGATAGTGTCAGGCCGAGAATCAGGAAGATGAGTTCAAATCTAGCCTCAGACATTTACTAGCTGTGTGACTCTGGGTAAGTTACTTAACTCTGTTTGTCTCAGTTTCCTTATCTGTAAAATGAGCTGGAAAAGGAAATGGCAAGCCACTCCAGTATCTTCACCAAGAAAACTACAAATGGGGTCATGAAGAGTCAAACATGACTGAAAAGACTGAACAGCAATAATGATGACAAACTCCCTGTTACGTTCATGTTGAAGGAGACATCAGGAAATTCCTGAGGAACTGATTAGACTGAGTTTGGAGACTCATCTTTGAGTGGAGCTCATTTTAATGATATCTCCCTATAAAAGCTATTATTACATATGCAAAATGGATTACAGATGAAAGATAGACTTTGTTAATCTATCAACTGCATCAAATTACTGGAAAGCTTAGATTCAGATTGAAAACTAATACTATTTACAATGCCAACAAAATGAGGGGCAAATAATTTGGCAATATGTACCCCAAAACTATGTCACCATTTAGTATTCAGTAGTCATTTTACTATTATTGTCATTCCTTACTTAAAGAATAATTGACAATCCCAGGAAAGACAAACAACTAAAAAATTAACAATACATGAAGCTTTACTGTCAAAAATAGACAAAACCAAATGTCCTTTATGAAACATTAATTTAAGAACCTCTATAAGCTGTCAGACCATCTCAAAATCCAGAAAGACACAAGTGACAAAAGCAGTTTTTAACAGAATATAAACTCGACATCCATTCTGAGGAAGTCTTGACAACAAGGAGTCTTGAACAGTGACACATAGAAAAATTCAGTGTCCATTAAGCTACAAACAATAATAGGTTCAGTTGTAATAGTCTAATTCCCACTATGGTATAATACTAAAAGTATAAGTTAACTTTGATAATATTATTATTATTATTATATTGGCATGGTCCAGGCATGAACACTGATAAGTCTAGCTATTTAAGTTTTTATTGTTTTTTTTAAAATTTCTTTAAAAAGCACTTAACTCTTTAATTTCTTTTTTTTAATTTCTTCAAGAAGTACTGAATCTATACAAGCTTTTCTGTGCTTTGGTAGATAGAGTCATAGATATCTTGTACATTTTGTAGTCATCTGGAATACTATTTCCTTTTCTATTATTTCCACATGGATTTCATTATTGTTATGTAGAAATGCTGTTGATTTTTGAGAGTTTATTTTGTAGTCTCCAAAAGTACTGAAGCTATTATCTCAATTAATGTCTACTGATTTCTTAGGATTTTCCAAGTTAGCCATCATATCATCAGCAAATAGGGATGGTTTTATCTCCTCTTTATCTATCTTTATGTGTTTATGCTCCTAATCTCTCTCTCTCTGTCTCTGTCTCTCTCTCTCTCTCTCTCTCTCTCTCTCTCTCTCTCTCTCTCTCACACACACACACACACACACACACACACACACACACACACACATTTTCATCACTATATCAAATAATAATAGTGAAAGTAGGGTTCCATGCTTTACTCCCATATTTATTGAGAAATGTTCTAGTGTATTCACATCACATATAAAGTATGGTTTTAGATTTAGATAGATATTTTTCATTTTTTTTAAGTAGTAACTAGTGGGGCAGCTAGGTGGCACAGTGGGATAGAGCACCGGCCTGAAGGAGTACCTAAGTTCAAGTCTGGCCAAAGACACTTGACACTTACTAGCTGTGTGACCCTGGGCAAGTCACTTAACCCCATTGCCTAGCCAAGGAAAAAGAAAAATGAAGTCATAATTAGGTCCTTAAAAGACATGCTAGCTGAAACAATACATTGATAGTAATACAATAATAGTAAGAAATTTTAAATATTCCTCTCTCAGAGCTGGATGTGTCCAACAGAATAATAAAGAAAGAAAATATTGATGGAAACAAATTATCAGAAAAAATAAATTTTATTGACCAATGATGACTTGAAAAACAAATGTAAAGAAGCAGAAGTAATCAACAAAAAATTTACAGATTATAGTGCAATGAAAATAGCAAAATAAAAAATAAAGGAAGTATGCAAAAGATATGACACAAAATGGAGACTAAGTAATGCTGGCTGAAAAATCTGTATCAAAATCATCATAGTAATATAAAATAATTAGGGAGACAACATAATGAAACTTATGAGGCACAGTCAAAGCAGTTCTCGGAGGGAAATATCTATCCCTGAAAACACAGAAAAAAGAGAATTAATGAACTGAGTGTGAAGTTAAAATCTAGAAAAAATAAACAAATTAGCAACCCTGAAAAAGGAACATAAGAGGAAATTGTAAAAATCAGAGGATAAGTGATAAAACAAAATTACAAGCAAATTTTTGAAAAGACAAACAAAATTAAACTAATTCACTAGCCTTAACCAAAAGAAGAAAAATCAAATTGCTGAAATTTTTGAAACGCCAAAGTAAACTCACAAAACAAGTAACAAAAATTAGCAGAAATTACTATGTACAATTATATGCCAGTGAATTCAATATGAGAATTCAAAGGAATTTGCAAGTTTCTGTAAAAAATTAAATGTACTCAGACTAACAAAACAAGAAATAGAGATCTCAAACAACTTTAGTTCAGGGGGGAAGAAATTGAGCAAGTAAGAAAATTAATTGCCAAAGAAAATTTTCTGGGCCAGATGGATTTGTAAGTAAGTTCTATTAAACATTTAAAGATCAATTAATATCTATGTTATGAAAATTATTCTCAAAAATAGACAGGAGGCACTCTGCCAAACTCCTTTTATAAAACAAATATGGTCTAGATATCCAAAATAGAAAAATCAAATAGAGAGAGAAAGAACTACACACTGATCTCACTAATGAATATCAAATAAAATCCTCACTAGGAGACTACATCAAAATATCTAAAATATAATTCACTGTGACAAAGTTGGATTCATGCCATTTATGCACAGCTAGTTCAACATTAAGGAGACACACAACCAAATAACAAAAACCACTACTATTTCAACAAAAACAGAAAAAAATGTTTTTACAAAATGCAGTACTCATTTATTTTAAAAACACTAAAAAACATAAACATTGAAAAAGCCTTCTTTTATATGATCACAAGCTTATACAAAAAACCAAAGGCTACCACAGTTTGGAATGGGAAAAGTCTAGAAAATTTTCCTTTGCAAGCAAGGGTGTTCCTTTTCCTTGCATAATTTAATATTCTCCTAGAAATGTTAGCTGGAGCAATTAGACAATGAACAGTTTAAAGGAATAAACATTGACAAAGAGAAGAAAAAATTATACATACTTGGAGATGGTGATGGCATACTTAGATAACTCCAAAGGAGAAGCAAAGAAACTAGTTGAGATGACTAATGGTTTCAGGGAAGTAGCAGACAAATCCATGAAAATCTTTGCCATTTTCCTACATTAGTAACAAAAGACAAGAAGAAAAGATAATTACAAAAATTCTCTTCAAATTTACTATAAAGTATCTTGGTGTTAACTACTAAAACACATGCAAAATCTCTATAAATGTAAGCATAAAACATTTTTCAAAACTAAACTAACACTTAAATAGACATATAATCACTGCTCATAGTCAGATCATATTCACATAATAATGATGATGACATAATTAATAAATAGACTTATATTAAGGCCAATCTAATTACCAAGGGGATACTGCTTTTTAGAATCCATGGAATATGTTTATTTATAAATATAAGAACAAAGTAGGTAGAACCATTGGAAAACAATTATTTTTGGTCAACAGTCATTTGTTATTACAGCTAAAGGAAAATTGATTTGTTTTCATATATTTGTAAATGATGATATAAGTTTATATTGTTCCATTGAGTCCATTTGAGCAGTGCCAGACTCCACTAGGATCTAGCAATCATGTGGATTTTTTTCTATTTATTTATTTATTTGTTTGTTTGTTTGCTTGCTTATTTTAGTTCTCAATATACACTTTTATAAGATTTTGAATTCCAAGTTTTTATCTCCCTCTCTCCCCTCCCCCTTCCTAAAGGTGGCAAGCAATCTGATATAGGCTATACATGTACCATCACATTAAACATATTTCCACATTAAACATGTTTTATAAGAAGAATCAGAATGGAAAACCATGAGAAATATTAAAGAAGAAAAGAAAATAGTATGCTTTGATCTGTATTCAGGCTCCATAGTTCATTCTCTGGATGTGGATAGCATTTTCCATCATGAATCTTTTGGGACTGTCTTAGATTATTGTATTGCTGAGAAGAGCCAAGTCTATCAAAGTCAATCATCGCACATTGTGGCTGTTACTATGTACAATGTTCTCCTGGTTCTGCTCATTTCACTCAGCATCAATTCATATAAGTCTTTCCAGGTTTTTCTGAAGTCTGCCTGTTCATCATTTCTTATAGCGCAGTAGTATTCCATTACACTCATATACCACAAGTTGTTCAGCTATTCCCCAATTGATGGGTATTCCCTCAATTTCCAATTCTTTGCCACCACAAAAAGAGCTGCTATGAATATTTTTGTACATGTGGGTTAAGGGGATACTTTTATAAAATGAGACAAATAACAGAATTCATTTAGAGGAAAAATAAAAATATTTAGATTTTTAAAAAAATTAGTAAAGGTATGACTGATGGTCACATAATACTAACAAACTTCAAACTATGTTATAAAGTAGCAAATAACATTAGTTAAATTAACAGTAGATTGGTGGAAAAGGATAAGCAAGAAACAGAAGAACGTACAAAAGAGCAGCCTGATGTTTATTAAACTTAAGATCATATGCTACTTAGGGAAAGACTGTTTTCAACAAATACGATTTGTAAAATCAGAAAGCAATTGCAGAAATGAGTGTAACAAGGATGCTCCGGCCTTGTAGAGTGAAATCTACCCCATCTCTCCTTCAGGGTTCTAGGGGTAAGCCCTGAGAGACTGGGAATGTCTTTTCTTTAATGCTATCAGCTCGAGCCCCCATCTGGGTTTGTTTCCTTACTTTTAACTGTGGATGACTAGAACTTCACTTAACACCAAGTGATTTTTACAAAGGAATGTTTATTTTGAAGATCTGTCAATGATAAGAGTATAAACATTTCCCCCTAATACCTCATGGGTTGCATTTTCCTCTATACCACATTGATTCCTGGAAAGAGTGAGCTCAGACAACAAAGTTCCTACAATCATTGGTCCCACCAAGTTCATGTGCAAAGTTGACATTACAGCTGGGTGAGTTTTCATCCAGGCCTCTGTTTGAGTCCCAAAGGACTCAATGATGCTGGGTTGACTGTGAAACCTGGCATGGACCCAGGGGTGTACTGGTGCCTGCCTATACCAAGCCAATTACCTAATTTTCAGTAAGAGGTAGTGAGGGAATACAATGGTTAAAGCCCTTGACCTGCAGTCAGAAAGGTCACTTACTACATGACCCTAAACAAGTCCCTCTGTTTGCCCAAAATTCCTCAATTGTAAGAAGAGGATAATAAGGGCATGTATCTCATAGAGTTGTTGTGAAGATAAAATGAGATGGTATCTATAAAGTGCTTAGGACAGCTCCTCCATTGCCTAGCATAGTAGGCACTCTATAAATACTAGCTAGCTAGTTTTAGTAGTGTGAGCTTCATACCTTGGAAATACATAAACATTACAAATCAGGAGTTCATTTATTGTTTTGCTGGAGGTCTAGGCTTAAGAAAGAAATAGAGAAAATAATACAGATTAAACTTAAAAGCGTGTGGTGCTTACTTTTTTTTTTGGAGGGGGGGAGTTGATTTTTAAAGCAGTCCATCACTGCATAGACTTCACTCCAGGACTCCTGGACCCTGAGACTTCTGGACTTTTGAATGGTTTACTCTCACCTTTTGAAATTTACAAAGTCATAGACATACATACTCATTGACTTCTCCTTGGCATGACCATTAGAATGGAAGTTTCTTCAGGGCATGGCCTGTTTTTGCTCTTTTTATTCCCAGGGTTTCTTTATATTAGCACCAGGAACATGGTAATGATGATGATGATGATGATGATAGGCATTTCTTTTACATATGTTATCTCTTTGGATCATCACAGATCTGTAAGGTAGGAGCTATTATTGCCTCTATTTTACAGATGAGGAAACTGAGACTAAAATAAGTTAAATAGGGTGGGCACATTTACATAGCTAGGAAGTGTCTTAGTGAAGATTGAATTTGGTGCTTCCTGATTCCAGATCCAACATTCTATTAATTGACTGATGCCGCTGCCTTCGGTAAGTATTTAACACGTTTGTGTTGATTGATAACTGACCAGAGAAAATTTCCTTGTTGGTGTGTGCCCTGGGCCTTTGTATCCATCAACCCATTCACATCTCAATATTTAATGAGTGATGAAGATACAGCAATAGGCATACTTTGAGTGGCTTGGGCTATTCTGAAGCAATCCAATCCCTAGTACTGGAGCCTATTAAAGAGACCAGACATAACAGAGTCGGACAGAGATCCGGACAGACTTGACCATAGTCCATAGACCACAAACCACAGACCACATCTGAGTCCCTGTGAGGGCAAAGCCTAGCCTATGGCTTTACCTTCTCAGGGAACCCTACACACACACACACACACAAACACACACACACACACACACGTACATTTCAGCCCCAGGAAGGAAAGCCGAATGATGCTGGCCAAGTGGTGAAAGTTCCTGACTCCCAAACTTGTGGACAAGTGTCAAGATGTCATAGACCAATGATTGAGTATTCTGCGCTGGAGCTGGGCACTATACTTTGAAATGAAGAGGAAAAATTTGGAATTTGGCCTCTCCTAGTAGTATAAATTATTTGGAAATCCTGGATCAATGGGAAAGAGATTCCTTTTCTAGCAATCCCAAAAGTATTTCTCTCTCAGGAAATCTCTAACTGTAGGGTTGTACTCTCAATTTGGAGGACTATGTAGGTCTCTAGGGGAAAGTGGAACTCATCAGAAGATGGGGGGGCAGTCACCTCCCTAGCTGCTTTGTGATTTCCTTCTGGAAGACTGTAAGGCCCCTGGGGAAGAGTTGGGGTTGATAGGAGGATGAGGGGCTCCCTCTGTAGTCACTCCACAGAGACCCAAAGTCTTAGTAAAACAAGGCAAATTGAATGATTCCTGCAAAGGCCCTATGATTGAGTTCAGGCTCTATAAATCCAGAGCATGGGTTGGACTGAAAGCCACAGCTTATATAATCACAGGGATGTTATCAGATATAGCCATACCCCATAACTTGGGGTTCATGAGCCCCTGCCTAGATATAGTGGGTAATAGGGGCCTTCCATAGTCTCTGCTTCCTTGTTCCCAATCCTTTAGTTTCAGGGAGAATTTCAGTCCTTTATAGAGAAAATAAAAATCCCTGCAGTGTTTGTGCAACTTATTTTTCCCTCTCTCTAGTTAACACCCACTCTAAAACACTTTAACCCCCCAAAATGTGTGTTGCCATGGTGATTCATTGTACTTGCTAGACGGATTTGCAAGATTCAGCTATCCTCTTCTTGTATTTCATTAAAAAACCCGGCAAAAAGAAATGAATATATTTTTAATAAAATAGGAAGTATGCTTTTAATCATTTGGAAGTGAATGAAAGATGGCCATGAAGCAGAAGCTGCTGGGACACACATAAGTTTCCCAAAGGGAGAAGATTTCAAGGGTTGTCTTTGGGCCCAGAAATCCCTGTGTCATAGTCAATGCCAATGAGTATAGGGCCCACTGATTTTTCTCAGCCTGGATGTTTTAGGCTGCCAGGAGCTAAAAATTAATGACTGAAGAAAATAGCCAAAGGAAATCACCAATTTCTGTCTTTTACCCTGTAGGCAAACTGAAGTAGCAATATGAATTTTGTTCTGAGGTGCTGCCATGATGGTCAAGAGCAGAAAAGTATCTCTGCATTTCTATTCTAAGTGTAAGGGAGGCCAATCAATGTGGCCATTCCCCTACCCCTATCCTACCAATCTGATGGACTTTCTGAGAGGTAAGCCTTTGCCTGGAAATCCTGATCATCTATATATCCCATTTTATATTGTGACTGGGACCTTGTTAAAGGGCAAAAACGCAACTCCTGATTAAGTCTCCATACCTGGAACTCTCCCCAACTTGAGTTGCATAGCTGAGACTACAGGGAGAACAGAGGCATCCTATGTGCCATCCTATAAAAAAGAACCAAGAATACCTGCTCATCCTTTGTCTTATTTTCCTTAAAACACACCAGTGTATAGCAGGGAAGACCTGGTTCCTGGGGCTGGGAAGAGAAAGCCTGTGGATGTTAAGGTCTCCCCATCATCTAGCCCTTAGTGGCTGCCTCAGGTGACAGAAACACCTCAGAACTTCTTGAGCCCACCCATACAATTCAGGAGAAGGCTGAATCTAGCACCATAGTGGAATCTTTAAGAAGCATATAGAAATCATGTGCTCAGCCACACAGCCCCAGAGAGGAAAGCATGGACAATGTTCCTGAGCCTTAACTTCTTATATAGATAATGAAGGATTCAGGTTTCTTGGGAAGTATGATTTCTCATATTTAGCCCACAATTTAAGAGTTCAGTTCTAGAGAGGGGGCAGTCCCCGTTCTAGTGAGAGAGGCAGAGATCTTTAGAAACATGCCTCAGAGAGAGAAAAACTATTATTCATTCAAATGGCCTCTTAAGTCAGAGATACAGCAAGCAGGTAAAGCCATGCTATGGGGCTATTCCTGTACTTTGCTCCCCAAAACTCCCAAAAGCTATTGAGATAGAACAGATCTGCTGGGAAGGGGGTTGACTATCCAGCAGTGTCCAAATTCATTTGCTTTCCGGGGGAATCCAAACCACAGAGGTTGCACAATAAGTCTGGCAGATACTACATAAGACAGAGGAATTCACCCAGAATGTTAGGGTGTTGGTCTGCTAGTAAACCCAAAGTTCAATTTTTTTCTAAGGAGAATATAAAATCATGGACTTATGCTTCATCAGAGAGACTCCAGGATACTGGTGGAACTGTGGGACCCTTCAGAAAGGAAGAATTGTACTGAATGTTTTTAGGAAATAATGCATTGATTTTTGTTTTGTTTTGTTTTGTTTTTCACTCTCTGCTTATGGGCTCATAGGCTCCTTTTCTCTTTCTGCATTTTCTGTGAGTTAAAATAAAAGCTGTCCTCTACTTGATATGCATTTGTTATCTTGAGTGTTTGTACAGGCACTGGAGATCCTTATGTCTGCATTTGTAGACATATGGATGGAGACTTAAGATTTCCTAAGTAAAATATGAATTGGGACATAATAAGGCAAAAATATTTTATGGTATCCCTCAAGATGGAACGTTGACACTTAGCTCACTTCTGGGTTCTCTCAGCCACTAGAAATCTCTCACCTTTTCCCTCAGCTTTCCTTCCCTGGCATTACAGCCTTGGCTTGCCCAAAACTGCTTGATATTTGCTATACCTATGAGGAGCTTAAATTCTTTGGCCACATAATGAGAAGGTGGGACTCATTAGAAAAAAAAAACAACCTAATTTTGGAAAAGATTAAAGGCAAAAGGAAAGTGGGATGGCAGAGGATGAGATTGATAAGTAGTATCATGGAAGCAATAAACATGAACTTGGACAGACTTTGGCAGGTGGTAGTAGATAGCATGGTCTGGCACGCTATGGTCCATGGGGTTACAATGAGTTAGACACAACTGAATGATTGGACAACAGTAAAAACACCTATAATGGATAGAGATATATGTGATGGCAAAATTTCAAATGGGAAACTCTGAAAATTCATCAAGTAGCAGCAGTCTGAAATAAAAACATTTGCTGGCTTAATTTAAACCCTGTGTCATTATGTGAAAATATCTAAGGTTGAATTCCTAACAAAAGGAAACAATCCACATGTATCTTAAAGCTTAAGTACTAAGCACTTTATTCTTACTGACAGGCAAATAACATGTATTTCAAATTAAGGATAATTCAGTTAAAATAGGCAAGTAAATATAGTCATCAATAGAAGCTCAAGAAATAATTCTTATTAATGAATACGTGAGTCATTCCCATTTCATAGATATTAGCCAAAATTTCTTTAGCTATTGCACCCATTTGAGTACTCTAGGATCTGTGAATTCATTAATGCAGATACTCTCTCCATTGATGCAACCTTAGTAGACTATCTTTGAGAATTTCTGTGGCCAAAGAAACCCGAACCTTTTCTGATGATGAGTCTCTACCAACTGGTCCTTGGATAACAAGCTTACAGTCCCTCACCACGCCTATCACTTAAGCCTTTGCAGCTTGGTAGAACCTGTCAGAGTCCATGTTCAGTTGGCATTACCTTTGGAAACTTGCAATAGTGGAGCATGTCTCAGGAGAACTTTAGTAGAAAGATACTTAAACCCTTGTATACAGTTTAAAACGCACACCTAAAACAACCTTAAAATCTGTCACCATTAGTCCGAAAGAACTGAATAAAAAAAAAAAAACATAGGTTCTTCCCTGAGTCAGTTCTGAGGACTCAGAATGGGAATTAATTTATTTAATTATTTAATTATTTTAAATTAAACCTTACTTATAAACTCAGGTCTCAGGTAGCCTTTTTTTATTTAATTTAATTTTTTGTTGCATTTCAAGTTCCAAACTGTCTCCCTTCCTTCCTCCCCACCTTGCACTAGAGAAAGCCACCATTTTATACACACACACACACACACACACACACACACACACACAGATATAAGTGTGTGTATATATATGTATATACATACACACATATGTAAAAGCATACTGTGCATACTTTTATTTATTAGTTCTTTCTTCCTTCATTTTCCTTCATCAGTCCTTTGTAGTTGATTTGAGCATTTATAATGCTCAGAATAGCTTAGTCGTTCACAGTTACTCTTTGAACAATATTGCTGTTACTATAACCACTCTTCTCTTGGTTTTCCTCATTTCACTCTGCATTATTTCATGCAAGTCTTTCCATATTTTTCTAAAATCAACCTGCTCACCATTTCTTACAGCACAGTCATATTTCATCATAATCGCATAACATAGCTTGTTTAGCCATTCAGGTAACTTTCTAATAATAATAGCTACTATGTGCCAGGCACTATTCTAAATGTTTTACAATTATTATCTCATGTGATGTTGAGGATCATTTGATCCTCACAACAAACCTGCATTGTTGGTGTTATTATCATACTCATCTCACAAATGAGGAAACTGAGGCAGGTAGTGCTTAAGTGACTTGCCCAGGATCACACAGCTAATAAGTGCCTGAAGCCAGATTTTAACTCAATTCATCCCAACTCCATGGCCAGAGCTCTATTCACCACATCATCTAGATGGACTCAACCTTTAGGAACCCTTACTTCCTTCAGAGCACAGCTAAAAGGTCACCTGTTCTCCAGCCCCCCCACACAATCACCTTGTGTTTAGTTTGTATATACTTATGCATATGTGAGTTGTTTCCTCACATATAATTTAAGCTCTAAGGGTATGGACTTTGATTTTTGTCTTCATATCCCTGGCAACTAAAACAGCACCTGGTATACAGTAGGTGTTTCATAATTGCTTATTGATTGAGCATTTCTTTTCATTTGCAAGATCATGATATGCATGATATACATCATTTGATGTGTGTTTTCCATGCCCCTAAAATACATTCTGAAGCAGCAGTTTGATCATGTTATTTTTTTTAATAACTCTATTTATCTTTGTCAACACAAGTCTACCTTAGAATTGAAGTTCCAAGAAAGCAGGATTTGGTGTCCATCACATTTGGCTTGTTACAAACATAATCTAACAACTACAAAAAATGTATAAAAAAGGATTTCAGGAAACTGCAACTGAATATCCCCACCAATTTCCTTCAACATCCTACTATTGTTTCAATTCTCTCATGGGTGGCCTCTTGCTCAAGAGAAAGCAATTGCTGGAGGAAAAAAAAACAGCCTGTGGACACATACTGAATGTAGGAGGCAAAGTTGATGGTCCCCTTTGTAGTGGATGTGAAAAATCACTCCCACGCAAGTGAAGTCAACCTGTAGAATGAACTAATAAGGCAGAAATCCACCAACCTGCTTTGGAAACCTTGGTCCTGGCTGAACAAGTCGCTGATTACATTGGAGTCCCATCATCTGCCTGGGTCTTCATCACATTTTCCAGGGAGCTTATTATTAGCTCTACTCCAAGTACAGAGGACACCTTGAATACATTAGTGTAATCCCCATAGCTTTGTCTTTCAAAAGATTAGGCACAAGCTTGAGTTAATGTTGTTTTCCAAGGGGAAGTGCCATCCTGCCAAGGCTACAAAATTGGAAGCAATCCCCAAACCAAGCCTACTTATTTTTAATGCATTATCTCCCCTGGGAGATTCTGTCAAACAAGACAATATCATTTTGTTTCCAATAACATTTTGCTTCCATGGAAAGCATGGAAGCAGGCCTTTGTAATTTAGCTAGTGAGATTAAAATGTTAGCTCCTTGAGGGTGGAGAACATTATATTTTGCCTAACAGTGCCTGTCACATAATGGCACTTAATAAATGCTCGTTGATTGTTTGATTGATTGATTGATTGATTGATTGCTGGAGGTAAGAAAAAAGACATAGTTAAAAAATGAGAAATGGGATCATTCTATTTTAGATTTTACCAATCTAGTTCTTAAAGGACTAAGATATTAATTTGTAAAGCCCCAAACTGACTCCCACCTAAGAAATGATACTATTCATTAAATACTCTTTTGAGGTATTCCTTGGGAAGGTGATCTCTTGCTAAATTGGTGCAATTAGGGCTAAGTTCCCTACTTCCTTGCCCTTCATTGCTTATTAGATAATTTTTAAAATGGCCTCACATTACTGGACCTATAGATAACAGGACAGTTTCCCATTGGCATTGCGTTGGCCTTTGTCTAAAACTATATATACATTTGACCCCAAGGGGCTGGAGGTCTTTCAGAAAGACCCTCCTGACTGTGCACTGAGCATTATGGGAGATTCCAAAATAAGATTATCCCTACAAGCATCTGTCCTCCTCCTCCACTTATGTGTAGCAGTAAAGCTTATTAAAAATCATCTTTCTGTCCCACTTGCTCTTCATCTGAACTATAGACATTGGTAGTTGTTTAGTCATTCAGTTGTGTCCCACTCTGCATGACCCTGTGGAGTACAGCGTGCCAGACCCTTCTATTTCTCCACTATCTCTCAAAGTCTGCCCAAGTTCATATTCATTATTTCCTTGATACTACCTATCCTTCTCACCCTCTGCTACCCCCTTTTCCTTTGTCTTCAGTCTTTCCCAGCATCAAGGTACTATGGACCTGGAGGATGCCAGAGCTGGAGTAGGGAAAACTAGACTCCAATTGCATATATATGTGTATATATGTATATATGTGTGTGTATATATATATATATAGAGAGAGAGAGAGAGATACATATACATAGATAGATAGATAGATATAGATAGATAGATAGATAGATAGATAGATAGATAGATAGATAGATAGATATGTAGTAGTTATTCATCAGGGGTGGAGAACCTGATGCCTCAGGCCACATGTGGGCCTCTAAGTCCTTGGGTGTGGCCTTTTGACTGAGTCCAAGTTTTACAGAACAATTCCTTTTATTAAAGGGATTTGTTCTATGAAGTGTGGATTCAGTCAAAGGGGACTAGAGGACCTCCAGGCCTCAGGTTCCCCACCCCTGTTCTAGATTCATAACAGTGATCAAGATGGCAGCAGTTACTTTTCATTTGTAAAATTCTTTGCAATTTACAAAATGTACATTTCACAATAAAACTGAGGTAGATAATGAAAATGTTATGCCAATTATGAAGAAAACTGGGACACAGATTGTCTACATGACTATCTCATAGTCACATAGATCATAAATGGATCACGAGTAGACCATGGCCATCCCAGGGTGCCATTCCACACTGCCTGTCACTGTGCCACCATCCTCATTCATATAGTACTTTATATTTATAAAGCATTTTATATATGTAACTGGTCAAAGAGTGCTCATTCCTGGAAACATACATGTTTGGTGAGCCTGCTTTTGGAAATACCTGAGGAATTAATAATAACAGCTAACATTTACATGCAGCTTACTATGTGGCAAGCACTATGCTGTATGTATTATAATTATTATCTCATTTGATCCTCACAGCTATCCTGGCAGGTAAGTGTACCCATTTTATAGACATAGAAACTGAGACAGGCACAGACTTGTCTAGGGTCACAAAGCTAGCGAGTTTCTGAGGCTGGATTAGAACTCTTCTTCCTAACACCAAGCCTAGTGCTCCATCCACTGTGGCACCTAGCTGAAAGGCTCTGCTCTCCATGTCAGAATACATGCAGAGATTCTGTGAATGTTTCTGTCTGAACTGAATGTACATACAAAAGAAAGCAACTGGCCAAAGCAAGCTCTCCTCTTTTCCTTCCTGGCTGCATTCAATAAGGAGGCAAAGATTGCTGTAAGCCTGCAGGGAGAGAGAGAGAGAGAGAGAGAGAGAGAGAGAGAGAGAGAGAGAGAGAGAGACAAAGAGAGACAGAGACAGAAAGAGGAGAGAGAAAGGAGAAAGAGACAGAGAGAGAGAAACAGAGGGAGAGACAGGAAGAGAGAGAGAGAGAGAGAGAGAGAGAGAGAGAGAGAAACAGAAAAACACAAAGACAGAGACAGAGAGAGAAATAGGGAGAGACGTAGAGAGAGAAGAGAGAAAGGAGAAAGAGAGAGACACAGGAACAGAGAAAGACAAAAACAGAGAGACACAGAGAGAGAAATAGGGAGAGACACACAGAGAGAGAAAGAGAGACAGAGGCAGAGAGAGAGAGAAGAGAAACAGAGAAAGACAGAGACAGAGAGACAGACAGACAGAGAAACAGAGAAAGACAGAGACAGAGAGAGAGAGAAAGAGGAGAGAGAGAGAGAGAAACAGAGAAAAACAAAGACAGAGAGAAAGAGACAGAGACAGAGAAATAGGGAGAGAGAGAGAGAGAGAGAGAGAGAGAGAGAGAGAGAGAGAAAAGAGAAAGACAGAGACAGAGAAACAGAGAAAGACAGAGACAGAGAGAGACAAGAGAGAGAGAGAGAGAGAGAGAGAGAGAGAGAGAGAGAGAAGAGAGAGACAAGAGAGAGAGAAGAGAGACAGACAGACAGACAGACAGAGACAAAGAGACAGAGAGAGACAAAGAGGTAATGCCAATGGTCTACTTTCCCTATGCAGGTCCACATGAAACCATGAGCATACATGATCCCTTCTGTAATGGCTGTATCTATTCTTTCCTAGCCATGATGCAGAATATTGGGTACCAAATGGTAGGATATGACCTTGGGAGCTATGAATAGTCAAGGAATGAGTTACCAGAGGTCCAGGGATGAAAGTCTATGCCTGGGAGAGTTTGCTGACCGCTTAGCCCAGTGGGAACAAGGTCCAAGAGTAGCAACAGACAGAAGAAGGCAGACAAGAAGAAGCAACCTCTACATCAGCTATGCCACATTCAAGAGTGAAATTGTTGGGTTTGTAGGAATGCTTTGTAGGAACTGTTTTAGGCTTCAGCCCACTGTTCTCAGAGACTGAGGGGTATAGGAGATAATCTGGCCTAGAGAAATGTTTGTTGTGAGGCTTAAAATGGATAATATATTTAAAGTCTAATATGAATGTTGAATATTATTTGCACTGCCTTATTATTTATGTATATTCTGATTAAATACTTTTCTGCTTCAGTGTTGTTCCATGCAGCACCAATGTCCCCTGGGGGTGAGGGGTGGCGGGACTGGGGCTGGGAGAGTTACAAAATGTGTATGTGTTTGTGTGTGCACACACATGCAGAGGTGTGCTGCAAATTTACATACATATACATGTAAGACATGCATCTGATTGCATGAGAACAACAGAAGACAGAGCAGCTAGGTGGCACAGAGCACCAGCCTTGGATTCAGGAGGACCTGAGTTCAAATCTGGCCTCAGACACATAACACTTACTATCTGTGTGATCCTGGGCAAGTCACTTAACCCCATTGCCTAACTCCCCCCCAAAAAAAAAAAAAGAAGAAAAAGAAAAGAAAAAAAAACAGAATTGAGAACAACAGAAGATGTAGACCTGAATTATCTTCAGAAGTTCTCCAAAAATTTCCAATTTTTCAACTGAATTGGAGTAAGCAGTCCAAGATGGAAAAATTACCACCAAAAGCTCCTGGTATTTGGACCTGAATTCATGATGGTTCACAGGTGATGGAAAGGCCAAGGTCTCCCACTCTATCTGGGGCCATCACCAGTCATTTTTACCTATGCCCTGACACTGGATTCCATGACTCTGAAGGAGATATTGAGGCTGATAAATATGCACAGGCCTGCCTCACTTAAATCCTATTCACTTACAAGTCAAGACATCACCCTCCTGATGTCATTGGTCCTTTTCAAGAACAGATTCTGGAGCCTAAATGTGTACAATTCTAAGTCAAAGAAAATTACCTGGGTAAATAATCCATCCACTAAAAGCCTTCAAAGGTAAGTTAATATTGGAAAAATCATTATGGAATATTAGTTCTTACCTGGGGTCACCATTTAATCTAGAACTGGCCTTATTGTTGATCAGTTGTTCAGTTATGTCTGACTTTGTGACCTCATGTGGGGTTTTCATGGCAAAGAATGGAATGGTTCACCATTTCCTTCTCGAGTAAATTAAGATAAACAGAGATTAAGTGACTTGCTCAGGGTCACACAGTCAGTGTCTGAGGACAAATTTGAACTCAACTCTTCCTGACTCCTGGCCCAGAGCTCTATCCACAGAGCTACTTTATCTGCCTCCAAGGCAAACAGAGGTTAAGTGACTTGCCCAGGGTCACACATATCTGAGGCTGGATTTGAACTCAAGTTTTGCTGACTTCTAGGCCTGGTGTTCTACCCATTGGGACACCTAGCTGCCCACCCACAAAAAAGGTGGTAGTTTGAGCCAATCGGAGTGAATGAGATGGTCACAGGAAAGAGTAGTGCTTTATCCACTGAGCCATCTAGCTCCCCCAGGACTGGCCTTAATTGGAGCCAAATGTTCTCTTCCATATCTGAGATGACACACAATAATATTTGCCATTCTTACGTGCAGGTGACAGAACAGACATCGGAGAGCCACTGTGGAAAGCTACAGGATGGCACAAAGGGTTATTTGTTGCGTGCCTGCATTTTGTTTGTTTTTAGACACAAAGGGTCACTTCCCATGGTATTCCTTTTTGGAAACTGTTTGCAAACGTTGTCTTTTCCTGGATACATTTAAATTGGCCACGTCAGCCTAGTAACCAAGAGTGGTGCTGGTGTTTTGGAATCATTGTATTACCCAACAAGATTTGCTGCTTTCCACTGAATTCATTCTAGGAGAGTTCCTTGCTATTTTTTTTTCCTTGATGGAAGTAAGATTGGGAAGTGAGTCAATACTTCTAAGCAATCACAGGATAGTAAAGCCAAAAGAGATCTATGGGTTTATCTAGTCTAATCTCTGACAGTATCCTCAACAAGCCATCCTCCAGCCTTCCCCTGAAATCCTCCAACAGCTGGGGACTCACTACCCCAAGAAAACTTACTTTACTTGGGAATAACTCTAGTTGTTAGGAAGCTTAGTCCTCCCCTTATGTGGAGCCAATATTCTCTCTTCTGGTATTTTCCACCCATTATCCCTCATCAGGGAAATCAGAACAAGTTTAAACTCTCTTGAGCATAAAATCATGGAATGCTAAAGGTGAAGTTTAGAGAACAGATTATACAATAGCTCTGATGTTCATTCTAAATTTCCTCTTTGCTGGACTAAACTTATAGTTCCTTCAACTAGTTCCTTCACCGTGTTGGCCAATCCCATTAGGAGATGTTCCCTGATTGTCAATGTTCTTCCTAAAATGTGGCATCCAAAATTTACCACAATAATCCAGATGTGGCTTGGTCTGGTCACATGGCAGTGGAATTATCAACTTCCTCATACTGTATCCCAGAGTCCCATAACACTACCCAGTGCATTCTGATCCAGTTTAGAATGTCAATGGGAAATATTTGGCAAAATAAATAAAAATACTAGAACATAGAATATGTTAATTTGTAGTTTACTCAGTCAATATGCAGCCTGCAAAGATCTTTATGTTCGTTTTAGTGGCTCCATTTCTACGTGAGTTAGTTACCTTTGCAAGGTACACGAAACTTTTGCTAACATGCTAAAATTATATTTGCCTTTTTTAACTTTAATATCACACTATTTATTCAAATGGAGATTTCAGTATACTAAAATGCATATATCTTTGTCATACGAACTATTTTCTAGCTGTTTCTCTTTCATCTGCAATTTATATGGCCCTTTAAATAAAACATTGCAGGCAATGAAGTAATATCAATACTAAATATATAGGCATCAAATGGAATCAAATCTAAATTCATAAAGGAAAAGTTAAATAAGCCACAATAGGAAAGAGGCAATAGACCTTAATTTATCCCTCTCAAAAGTATACAAAATTAATCAAATATAAGAAAGAAAGAAGTTAAGGAGATGAATAGAATTATGAAAAGTTAGCTGTGATAGATAGACCTCTGGAGAAAATTGAATGGGAATAGAAAGCAATATACTTTTTTTCTCAGCTTGTGCATGACACCTTCACAAAATTTGACCATATATCAGGGAATAAAAATTTTACAAATGCAGAAAAATGGAAATAGAAGATATATCCTTTTTAGGGTATAATGCAATAAAAATAATATTCAATAAAGGTCCTTGGAAGCACAGATTAAAAAACTAATTGAAAATTAATTAATTGATTGATTGATTAATTAATCCTAAAGAATGAGTAGGTCAAAGAAAAAATCATGTAAACAATAAATAATGTCATTAAAGAAAATGACAATGAGACAACATGTTAAAAATTGTGGGATGCAGCCAAAGCAGCACTTAAGCGAAAGTTTATATCTCTAAACACTTTCAACAATAAAAGAGAAAATAGGCAAATCAATGAATTGGTCATGCAACTAAAAAAACTAGAAAAAGAACAATTAAAAGTTCCCAATTAAACACCAAAATAGAATGACAGAAAATCAAAGAAGACATTATTAAAATCTAAAGTTAAAAACACACAATTTAACTAATAAGTAAAATAAGAATCTGCTTTTATTTTTTAAAAATGCAATTAAAAGACTATCGGTCAATTTTATTTTTAAAAAAGAAGGAAGAAAACCAATTTGCCAGTTTCAAAGTTAAAACAGTGAATTCACCACCCATGAAAATGAAAATAAACCAATTATTAGGAGCTGTTTTGCCAAATTATATGCCAATAAAACATAGTCTAAGTGAAATGGGTGAATATTTGCAAAAAACATAAATATTTACAAAATATAAATGTTTACAAAAATACAAATCTTAACAGAAGAGGAAATAGAGAACTTAAATAACCCAATCTTAGAAAAAGAAATTACATGATATAAATGAACTTCTTAAGGAAAAAATCTCTAGGACTAGATGTATTTACAAGTGAATTCTACCAAATATTTAAATTAATTCCAATATGATATAAATTATTTGAAAGAAGATATAAAGGAATCCTATCAAATTCCTTTCATGACACAAAATAGTTTTGGATTTGGAACTCAAAGTTTTAAAAGTTAATGTTAAAAATTGTTTTTTACATTTAATGGAGGGAAAATAAAATACTAAAAAAAAAATATAGCAGTTCTTTTTATGGTGACAAAGAATTGGATATTGAGAGGATGTCTCTCAAATGGAGAATGGCTGAATAAGTTGTGGTATATGATTGTAACAGAATATCATTGTGCTATAAGAAATGACAAGAGGAATGGTTTTAGAAAAATGTGGGAAAACTCATAAGAAGTAATGAAAAGTGAAGTGAGCAAAACTAGAACATTGTACACAGTAACAGCAATATTATAACAATGATCAACTGTGACAGACTTAGTTATTCTGATCATTGATCCAAGACAATTCCATAGGTCTTGGGATGAAAAATGCTACCCGCCTCCAGAGAGAGAATTGCTGAACTCAAGTACATATTCATGCATTTTTTTAATTTTCTTTACTTTTCTGGCTTTTTTTGCATCTTGGAAATATATGGAAATATATTTTGCATGATTTCTCATGCATAATGGGTGTCATGTTGTTTGCCTTCTCAATGGGTAGGGAAGGGGCAGGAGAGAAGGAGATTTGGAACTAAAATATTTAAAAAGGAATGTTGAAAAATTATATATATATGTATATATATATATATACATATATATGTATAACATACAAAATATTCACAAGTATAAGACTTTACATGTTTATCCCTATTAAATTTCAAGTGCAGTCCACCCATTACAGCCTCCTGAGATCTTTGTGAATTCTGATTCTGTCACCCAATTCTCAATTGTTGCTCAAAGCTTCATAGCATCAACAAATTTCACATTCACATCATTTCTGTCCTCATCCAGGGCAGAAATAAAACCCTAAAACAAAGCAAGACTAAGCATAGAAGGTCTCTATGGCAACTGTTAGTGCAGTGGATAGAGAGTCGGGTAGGGAGTCAATAAGATATTTACTAGCTGTGTGATTCTGGCCAAGTCACAGCCTCTGTTTGTCTCTGTTTTCTCAACTGCAAAATAGGATAATAACAGTACTTACTTCACAGGGTTTTTGTAAGGATAAAATGAAATAGTATTTGTAAAGTGCTTTACACAGTGCCTGGCACTAGTAGGCACTACATAAATGCATATTTCCTTACATCCTTTTCCCTTCCCTTCCCTTTACAAGAACTCGACATTTGGATTAATCTTCACTCTCTGGATCCAATCATTCAAGCAACTCTGAATCCACTTAATGATACTTTCATTCACTCCACATCTCTCCAACATTCCCATCCTGACAGTAAGTGATTATCTGCTTCTTTGTTTTTTATTTCTCTAATAATCTATTCCAAAACTGCACTAAGAATTGAAATTTAGTCTATTGGTCAAAAGCTGGTTTTTTTAATCCATCTTTTCACCCCATTTTACCAGTTAGGACAATGTACATTCATCCTCAATCTTCTAATATCACCTTCATTTCCAACAGTTTCTTAGAAATCAATGATGGCTCTGCAACCACATTGACCAGCCCTTTTGTACAGTATCATGTTTCTAAGTCTCATGGTTTGAACTCATTTGGAGAAGGGAGATATTTTCTTACTATCCTCTCCTCTCCAAACATTTGATTTCCTATCATTGATTTCCGGTTATTTCCTACTATTGATTTCCATGTTTGTTTTTTTCCCTAATCTTTCAAATTTTCTTTGTTGGAGAATATAGAAGCAAAACAGAATTTGGGTAGTTCTATCTTCTTTCTATCTTATATAAAACTATACTATTTCCCAAAGGAGTTGGACTGTCCCTTTTCTGTTCATCTTATTACTCCAAACACAGGATTTTGTTTAATCTTTTTTATTAATCCTTAGCATTTTTCACAAAGCTCAGTTCATTTGAGGCTTTAACTTGCATATGCTATTTTCACAGATTTCTCATTTTCCAGCTTCCCTCACCTTCCATCTGTTGTATAAATTCTTTTACAATTTGAGTTTTCTGTAAAGTCACATTGGTTTCTAAAGACATCTTCCCCTCATCTTCATAACTGAGATCATTCTCAACTGTAGACATTTCATTTTTAGAGCCTCCAGTCCCTTTTGAGCTATAATTCCTTTTAGGCTTTCCATTCATGAAATTATATCTTTTTTTTTTCAGAATCTTTGAATCTCTAAAGTCTAAGGTGTATTTCCATATTCATCATTCCCCTTGTAACTTATGTGCCTGAGATCCCAGGCTCTAATCTAGCTCAATCTCAGTAACAACCAAAAAGGCTAGTTTCTCTTTGGCCCCTTATACCACAACTATAGTTTACTGTAGGAAATCTCTAAGCATCCTTTTTGTATAGCTCATATTTACATTTCCAAAAATATAAGTAGCAGATTTCCCAATTCCTATACAAACACAAAATGTATTTCTGGGGTACAACATAGCCTTTATTTCATCCCCATAGAAGACTAAAAAGAGGCAAAGGACTCACAAAGAGCCCATAAACAAATGTAGAATTTACATATTAGCACACATATTAGCCAATAAACAGTATAGTTTTTGTCCATCTCTGTTGATTTCCACTTTTCCTCCAGGGTCCCAAGCACAATTCCAAGGCTTATTCACCCCCCCTAAGAAGTGAAATGAAATTGAAGTTTCCCCTAAAAATAACATCTTCACATTCTGATTAATACCATTCTCCCAGCTTCCCTTGCCATATATTCATAGTACCTTATGCGGTTTGGCCTCCTCACCAGACAAGAAATAAAAAGACTTGCATTATAAGAATAATGGTAATAGATGAAAAGGGGTGATGGTGACAATTTCCCAATCCCTTGCTCCATCATGTTGTTATTTTAGTCCTTGGCTGTAGCCCCTTCCAACACCAGAAAACACAATCCTTTGCTCTCTCCAAGAGGTATCCTTTTCAGGAAAGTTCCTTCCCTCAGGTAGGAGATCAAATTAGCAACAAATAACTATGCGATTCTGCATAAGTTACATAACTTCTATCTGCCTCAGTTTCCTCAACTGTAAAATTGAGATAATAATAGTATCTACCACCCATGTTGTTATGAGGATAAAATGAGATAAAATTTGTAAAAAGTGCTTAACCCAGTGCCTACGTAGTGAGCACTATATAAATGTTTATTTTCTTCCCTTAATTTCTGAACCAAGGAAATTCTGAAGCAACTCCCAAGTCTAGTGCTTTCCAAGAAATTTTCCTTGTCTAGGTTGTGAATTTCATCAAGGAAGCTCTATGATGTTCCTGATTTTGACATGACCAGAATAATGGTCATCCACAAAGACAGGCATCTGAAAAGATATCACTATTTACTTGGACAAGACATTGAAATTATTCCATCACAATGATGAACACCTTTGGTGAACCTACAAGCCTTGTGTTATGCCTTGTCTAATATTAATGATCAAAGGATCATTGAAAGAGGTTGTGTCTGCTGCTAAATCTCTGAAAGAATCTTATGTAATGTTGATTATGCATGGAAGACTCTTCATAGGAATAGTCTCTAAGGTGACATTTCGTATCTTAAATCAAAAGATTTTGTTGAAGAATAATAATCATGGGGCAGCTAGGTGGTGCAGTGGATAGAGCTCCAGCCTTGGAGTCAGGAGGACCTGAGTTCAAATCTGGCCTCAGATACTTGACACTTACTAGCTGTGTGACCATGGGCAAGTCACTTAACCCCAAATGCCTCACAAAAAGAAAAAGAATAATAATCACAGTGGGATTATAAATAGAAGGAGAAGGAATGGAAGCAGTGTCAGATTTTACATTCTTTAGCTCAAAGATCACCGCAGATGATGACTGCAGCCATAAAATTAAAAGACACTTGCTCTTTGGAAGGAAAGCTATGGCAAATCTGGACAGCATACTAAAAAGATGAGATATCACCTTGCTGACAAAGGTCAGTATACTCAAAGCTATGGTTTCCCTAGTAGAAATTAATGTCTGTGAAAGTTGGACAATAAGGAAAGCTGAGTGCTGTAGAATCAATGCTAAAATTTGTAATTGTGATGCTAGAGAAGACTTTTGAGAGTCCCTTGGACAACAAGGAGATCAAATCTGCCAATACTTAAAGAAATTAATTCAGACTATTCACTGGAAGGCCAAATACTGATGTTGAAGCCTAAATACTTTGGCCACATGAGAAGATGGGACTCATTGGAAAACATCCTGATGTCGGGAAAGATTGAAGACAAAAGGAGAAGCGGACAGCAGAGGATGAAATGGATAGATGGTGTCATGGAAACAATCAACATGAACTTAGACAGACTTTGAGAGATAGTGGAGGACAGAAGAGACTGGAATTCTATAGTTCATGGCATCACAAAAGAGTTGGATACAACTGAATGACTAAATAACATTAGGTCTGACATTTTTATTCTATGCCTTTGGCATGTTTATACCTTTATTTATACCTTTATACCTTCATAATTGTGTTACCTCCAGCACAAAATTCCTCTGAATACAATTAGTTTAATCCAGCTGCTTTTCCCATCTTTCTTCCCTTTATTTTCATTTGAACCTCTATAATCTAGAATTGACCATAGTAGTTCCACTCTCTTCACTGGGAAAAGACTCTGGTATAAAATCTTGATAGTTTTAATTGCATATTCCTTCTGTATGTTTTCCTTTTTCCAGTTTCATCCTGAAATGTCCTCAGGATGGTTTATTTTTTGGTTGGATCTTTTGCTATAATTTTGTTAAAATGTTTTTTACCACCAATTTCCATTGTTTTATTACTTGATATTGCTGCCAATCACCCATCATCCTTTTCCTCGTTTTTTTTCAAAATATATCATTTTATTTCCTTTTTAACTCTATTTTGACCATTTTCTTTACATTTTGCATATAATCTTATATTCATCAATTCAGTGTATCTACTGATTTGTGCATTATTTCTTAAAGCTGGAAATTTGGAATATCCTCTCCCAAAAAAACTTCACTTGTAATAATACCAGTATATGTAACTCTTTCTAATAAACCCATACATGTATATGTATGTGCACAAACACACATGTGTGTGAATGAATACACATGCAGTGGTTCATAAATTACTAGAATAAAGTGAAATGAATATATTGCCATATACCTTACATATTTTTACATTTTAAAAAATACCTTTTAATAAGCAATATGCTTTTTTAACTGAAGTAACTTGCTTTACATGATTAAGTATTGAGTTCATGAGATTTTGATACATATTCATTAATTTTCCATTGGGAAATCATGCTTTTCTCACATTAGATATTAGTGTATCACTGACAGGAGCAACAGTTTCTAAGTTTTTTCAATAGAATTTAAATCAGGCAAGTCCTTAAGCCAATGAAGCATGTTTACCTCTGTGACATGGCATGATACAAGGTTGTGTTGCAGTAACCCATCCCAATTTGGGAATTGCTGTATTCCAAAATATCTCTCACTATATCCAAGATCATCATTCCTTTTACCCTCTTGTTTTGTCATTTTTCAGTGTGTCTGACTCTTTGTGACCCCATTTGGGGTTTCCTTGTCAAAGATACTAAAGTGGTTTGCCATTTCCTTCTCTGTGGATTAAGGCAAGTTTCAATGACTTGCCCAGGGTCGCACAGCTAGCAAGTGTTTGGGGCCAGATCTGAACTTAGGTCTTCCTAACTCCAGGCCCAAAGCTCCATCTATTGAGCTGTCTAGCTGCCTCTACTACATACTCCAAAGAATGAATATACAATATTGCTCCAGAGAAAAAAGGAAATTAATGGTGACCATTGGCATACAGATTATAGGGGAATACTTGGTCCAGTTATGAACCCAGAAACCAATTAAAGATGACTTTTCTCAAATACTTAAATGCTTTCTTTGAATTCTTTATTGCTCCTCAATTTATATATTCACTCCAACCATGCAGATTGCATTCCATTCATGTCTGCCCATCCTGTCCAGTTCTTGCCCATGTCCTCTCCTAATTTCTGGAAGCTGTCTTCTCTAATTTAGTACACACCTGCTTTGTTTCACCTTGGTATCATGAGGATCCCAGAGGAACACATAATACACAGAAAATCTCCTGCCAAATCTTCTCTTCTAGCATTTGTTGTTGAACTGTTTTCAGTTGTGTCTGACTTTTCCTGATCCTGTTTGGGGTTTTCTTGGCAAGGATACTGGAATGGTTTGCCATTTTCTTCTCCAGCTTATTTTAAAGATGAGGAAACTGAGGCAAACAGGGTTAAGTGACCTGCCCAGGATCACACAGCTAGTAAGTGTCTGAGCCCAGATTCAAACTCAGGAAGATGAGTCTCCCTGACTCAGAGCCCAGCACTCTATCCATAGGACCACCTAGTTGCCCCCTTTCCAGCATATACTCCTTTAATGATATTTTAAAAAATTTTGTTCTTCTAAATTTCTCGTTAGATAATTGTTGCAACCTGTTCACTGTTGTGTGCCTTTCTATTGCCCTCTTCATGACATTAATTTTCATTTTTTTTCAGAGAATATGATATTCCATATCTTTCCAGAGAGATATTGATGTTTTTCTTTTTTTAATCTTTCATTTTAAATATTTTATTTTTCCAATTACAAGTAAAAGCAATTTTTAGCATTTTTTTTTAAATTTTGAGTTAAAAAATATCTCTCTCCTTCCTTCCCCTGCCTCCAAGAGATAATGATATTAAAAATGATGGTCCTTTTATTCTTAGAAAAGTTTGGGGTCATTAAGGAATATTTGTCTTTCCTGAGATAGTCCAAGATTGCATAAAGATAACTACTACATAAAATAATAAACATAAATAATGTATGTAGATCAGTAACTTTCCTCAGTCCAAAGGAGCCTTCCTGAATATAAGAATACATGGACTGCTCAACTCTTATCAGAGAAAAGAAAAAGAAAAAAAGGAACCAATAATAGACTTCCCATCATACCTATAATGACAAGAAAAGCATCTTTCTATGTACCTCTTCCCATAAAGAAGTCAGGGGGTCTCCCAAGCAATCTTAAGCCTCCATTCTTTGACAAAACAGGTGCCATCTGGTAGCTCCACTGTCCATCACCCAGTGCCTGGTCACAGTTTCAGAAAAGAGAGCAATGATCATAAGCTTGATCCTTGCTGTGACAGAACGCAGAGCACAGAAACCTAGAACCCAGCAGTTGAATTTCTCTGAATCTGCAGGTACCCCAGACACCTTCCCCAGCATGTGCAGACCTCTCTATCCATCTCCCTAAGTTTCCCTGGACTGAAAAAAAACCAAAAGATTCGCTATGACTTCTTCTTGGCTTTTCCAATAAGAATGTAGGTTAGTGTGTTCTCTAGATCTTTGTGAAATAGGTGTTAGGGGAGACCTTGACTCCTATGCTTCATCTCACTCCATCATCTTGGTTTCTCCCATAAAATTCTACAAACGAGTTTATCCTGTCAACTGTGCTAACTTAGGCTGCCATTTTACTTAGCTTAGCAAATATCAAGTATTTGGTGATTAAGGTACTTTTTAGGTTCTTTTGGTCTCCTTGTCATGCTAATTGCTTTATAAGTTAAACTTCTAGATGAAATGGTAGTGATGATTGTATTATTTCCTTTGTCCATATACCACTTTTGAATTTCTACAATTTTTAGTTGGAATTATTTAAACACAATTTTCTCCCAATTTTTATTTTTTATTTTAATTTTAATTAACATTATCTTCACTCAAGTAAATATATGGTCTGATTATTACAAGCTATTTTCTACCTCTTAAAATGTAATCAATTTAATTTTTTCTGAAGCTATTTGGTACTTTCCACATCCATCTCAGCTCATTCTGAACCTTAATTCTCCTGACACTATATTTTTTAGGACCATGCCATTCTCGTATTCACCCTCCCTTACCTGCCTTTGTTTCCAGCTTCCGTACCTATTGTTTTATAAAAATCTAAGTTGGTTGACAAGTTCCCTGTGCCTCCTCATCAAAGTCTTCAAACAGTTCCTGATCTTTCTCTTCACTGCAATTCTTTCCCTTTATGCCTTCAGAATTTCACTCTTATGAGTTCGCATTCTTCCTATTCTGACTTGCTTTGCCAAATTTTAGTCCATAAGATCCTTTCTGTCATTCCTCTGAATCACTGATGTCTGTTCTTACAAAATCTAGTGTACATATCAGAATATTCAAGTTTTTCTCTTCTTTGTCACAAATTCTTGAAGGGAATTTTCACTTCCCCTTAATGTTCTTGTAATTTCTACCCCACAAACAGTACTTCTCTGTTAGTGAGAATCACATTCAAAAGAGAATTTCCTTTTGTTAATTCCTCTACCTTTTGAAAGATAAAATTATCATTAAGGCAAGTCAAGTAGTTATTAGCTGTTCTGTTTTGGGCATGGAGAGAATTTCAGCAGATGTACACATAACATATGTGTATCATCCTTCTCTGCCAGGTTGTGATCTTTTTTATAAACATCTCACCTATTTCCTCTTCCTATCCAGATAGATTATAGGAGGCAGCATCACAAAATCTTGTTTCTGTCTTCTTCTATGAATCTTCACTAAATGTTCTTCATCATATTTCCCCACTCTACTCCCTGGCTTTCCTTATAGGAGTATGAGCTGAATTCTGTGAGAGAAGCTAAGGACAATGAAAAAGAGCAGAGGGGAGCTATATTGGGAGAAAACCTGATAACAGAGAGAAGACAGAGTTGTTCAATTCACAATTTGTTTGTTTTCTTTACCAAGGGGAATAACCTTTGCACTGGAAATGATAAAATAAAAATAGCTAAGCATGAGATGATACCTAAGATAAATAAAGCAATAGAAAGAAAGCCTCCATAGTGGCTGTCATTGATAAATTCAAGTCACTTGGCCCAAATGAACTGTATCCTCAAATACTGAAAGAAGGGACAAATGTGATTTCTGAGCCACTGTCAGTGATGGTTTAAAGATAGTGGAAAAGGGGAAAGGCATCTCAAGATTGGTGAAGGGTGAATGTCATTCCAGTCTTCAAAAAGTCTGCAAACGATAACACAGTGAGCTTGACTCTGATTATTTGGAAAACAATAGAACAAATCATTAAAGCGGTGATTAATGAACATGATGAAAGGGAAGGCATATTATAAAACGCTATCATGACTTCATCAAGAGGAGGTCATGCTAGACTGACTTTTTTTTAAAAAGATTATCAAACTGATGGGAATAAAATTAGCACCAAAATAAGAGAATGAAGTATACACAGTTTATCTAATTAAAAAATTTTTTATAGAGAATCTCAATCTTGTGGAGAATATAAAGAAATATGGACTAGATAATAACACAATTTGGTTGAACTCATTGAACCAAACAATGGCCTGACTTAAAGGATCAATGGTTCAGTGCCAAAGTGGCAGATGCCTCCTGTAGAATGTCCCAGAAATCTGTATATGACTCTTTATCAGAGATTTTTATAAAGGTATATATAACATTGTTATCAAATTTGCAAATGGCACTGAGCTAGAAGAGATAGCTAACACATGAGATGATGAAGTCAAAACCAAAATAAAGTCTTGCTAGGTTAGAGCACTGGGCTGAAATCTAATGGGGTGAAATCATTAGGGAATAAATGTGAAGTTCTATACATGGTACAAAGAAACAACCTCTCATTTATAAGGTGTGGTTAGATGGGTTGTTTGAAAAATATTTCTGGGTTTTCAAAGACTACAAGCTCAATCCAAGCCGGTAGTGTGATGTAGCAATCCAGAAATTAGTGTGATCTTGGTCTGCAATAAGAGGGCCATAACTTCCAGGCATAAGGAAAATGCTCTGTCCTCCAGAGTGTGAGCTCCTTGAGGGTAGGGACTGTGTTTTGCCTTTCTTTGTATTCCCAGTGTTTAGCATGGGATCTGGCATATATTAAATGCTTAATAAATGTTCATTGACTGACTGTCTTTGTTAGATCTCCTCTGGAGTATTATCTTCATTTTGAGGCACCATAGTTCCAAAAAGACATGGATAATCTAGAAAATATCCAGAAGAGGGCAACAAGCATGGTGGAATGTTATATTAAAATCAGCTGAAAGACCAGGAACCATTTAGCTCAGAAAAGAAAAGATTCAGCAAGGACATTCTAGCTATTTTCAAGTGTAACACAATCTCTGGGGTCATTCTGCCATGTTACACTTATACACACCAACTGTGTCCCCATATGGTGGCAGCTACTTTGGATTCTAGTGTCCCCCTGTGAATGGCTATTCCTACTATTGAAGCTCATGAGTCCCCACCAGTGTGTATCCAATCAACAATCAGCCGGTAGACTTCATTCTAGTTTAGTAAGTAGGTATAAAACATTCCCCCCAAAAAAACCTGGGACATGCCATATATGCATAGTGTATATGAGCAGAATGAACTTAAATTTAGAAAACAACAGCAGTGAATCCCATGTATAGTATACAACTGTGTCAAGAGTTAACTCAAAACCCTTGATATTTCAGGGTCTAGTCACTCAACAAGCATTTATTAAGCACCTACCCTGTGCCAGGCACTGTGCTAAGAACTGAGAATGCAAATAGAACAAGTAGAAAGTCCTCATTCTCTGGGGACAGCTAGGTGGCACAGTCAATAGAGCACCACCCCTGCAGTCAGGAGGACATGAGTTCAAATCCAGCCTCAGACATACAATACTTCCTAGCTGTGTGACTCTGGGCAAGTCACTTAACCCCAATTGCCTCACAAAAAGAAAAAGAAAAAGAAAAAGAAAGAAAATCCCCATTCTCAAAGAGATTGTTGTTGTTATTGTTGTTTGTACTTTGTTCTCAAAGAGGACCATGACATCAGGAAGATGATGTCATGACTTGCAACTGAATTGGATTTAAGTGAGGGAGGTGCAAAGTCACCAGCCTCACTTTCTCCTCCAGAGCCATCTGGGTGCAGTGGCCAGATATAGATCAGGACTACTGCAGATGACCTTGCCTTCAAGGAGATTACTTTCTAGTAAAGGAAGACAACACATTAAATGAAAACGAAAGCATAGAGAGGAGACAAAAGTATCCAACACAGGAGGATGAGAGACAAAGTCTAGAGTACAGCTTGGGAAAGAATGAGATATAACTAGCTTGGGTGTCTTCATTAAATGAAAGTTCTGGGAAGAATCATCTAATCAAATGGACAAGAGGTATTTCCAATGTATGAATTCTAAGACTGGACTTCAATAGGAAGAGCTAGGACTTTGTAAAGGAGGTCTGGATTGCAGCTTGGAGAGGAGTACGGTGGGGCTGGGCATCTCTGTGAGGCAGGCTTCTCAACAAGACTCCCAGAGTCTTCTCCTTTCCTGAGTCCATTATCAGCATTCTTCTCTACTACAAGAAATTGTCCTGCTGCTTCTTCCTTTTTTTCTTCTCCCTCTTCTTCTTCTTCCTCTTCCTCTTCTTCTTCTTCTTCTGGCAATTGGGGTCACATAGCTAGCAAGTGTCTGAGGTCAGATTTGAACTCAGGTCCTGCTGACTCCAGGGTCAGTGCTCTTTCCACTGCAACAAGTAGCTTCCCCTAGGAATCATGCTTGTTGAAATTGTTTCTTACCTCAAGTGACTCTGTCATGTCCATTTTCTGGGAAGTGTCTTTCTGCCCCCTAGCTGATTCCTACTCAAGCAGTAGCTGCAATAATATGTCCAATTGCAAGAAGGGAGCAGAGGAAAGTCCCCTTCTATCCTTCCTGTCCTATGGTCCTAGATAATCTTCCACTGCTAAATTAATTCTTTATATATAGACACAAGAAATATAATTGATTCTTGCAGCCAAAACACAAGATGTTTCCTGTTTGGTGCCAGTTTAGTCATCCAGTGGTCAAATTCCCTGTAATCTCAGAGTGATTAAGAACTTATTCACATTTTTTGGTGAGATTGCAGGAAAACTCCTTAACACCTCCTTAATAACCTATGATTATATTCTGAGTTCTGTGACCACACACAGCAGCCAAGAAGGAGAGGGAAATTCTTCCTTAAACAAGCATTTGATAGTCTGATCTGTAATGCAGAGAAGGACTGGATGTGTTTTGTTTGACTCTGGAGGGCTGAATCAGGAGCAATGGATAGGGCAAATTTAGGCTTAATGACAGGGAATACTTCTTGACAATTAGAGCTATTCCAAAGTGGAATTGAATGCCCCAGTTGGTGATGGGTTCTCCGTCTTTGTAGGTCTTCAGAGGCCAGATGACTACTCATATATCATGGTAGGTATTTCTTTTGAGTATGGGTTCCTTCTTATTCTCAAATTCTGTGATTCTGTGTATCTCTTTAATATGCTATACAATGCATGTACTCTCACTCTCTCTCTCTGTCTCTGTCTCTCTCTCTCTCTCTCTCTCTCTCTCTCTCTCACACACACACACACACACACACACACACACACACACACACACACACACACCTTTTATCCATCCTGTTTCTTTTCAATAAATTAGACCTACCCAGTCAAAGCTTAACTTGCCATGAAATTTCAGTGATACTTTTGTGATCAATTTTTTCTTCTGGTTAGAATCTTTAGCACCTCTTGGTTGTTTAAACTTTAAATAATTGTGTGTAGGCATTTGAAGGCATGGGTTTTACTACTGGGCCCTTTTCTGGATTTTGTCTCCTATTCACTTCTGTGTATCACAAATGCTATTCTTTCTTCCTTCACTGTAGCTTCATTTATGTAGAAAGTTTCCTCCTTCCCTCATCTCTTTTGAGTTTAAATTTTGATTAGATTCCCAAGGCACTAAGTAAATAAATTATTTTTTATTTAGTATTTTATTTTTCCCAAGTTACATGTAAAAGCAATTTTCAACATTTGTTTTTAAAACTTTGAGTTCCAAATTCTCTCCCTTCCTCCCTCCTCACCCCCCCTCCATTGAAAAGGCAGGCTATTCTATATGTGTTATACGTGTTTAGTCATGCAAAATATATCTGTAATACTCATGTTGGGAAAGAAAACAGACAAAAAGAAACTAAAGAAAAATAAAGTTTTAAAAAAATATGCTTCAATCTGTATTCAGACACCATCAGTTCTTTCTCTGGGGATGGATAGCATTTTTCGTCACAAGACCTTCAGAGTTGTCTTGGATCGTTGTATTGCTGAGAATAGCTAAGCCATTCACAGCTATTCATCTCACAGTATTGCTGTTACTTTGTACACAGTACATTTCACTTTGCATCAGCTCATGTAAGTCTTTCCAGGTTTTTCTGAGAGCATCTTTCCCATCATTTCTTATGGTACAATGGTATTCCATCATAATCACATACCAACTTGTTCAGCTGTTCCTCAATTTATAGGCATCCCTCAATTTCTAATTATTTACCCCCAGAAAAGAGTGGCTATAAATATTTTTATACAGATAGGTCACTTTCCTTCCTGTTTTTTATCTCTTTGGGATACAGACCTAGTAGTGGTATTGCTCAGTAATAGGGTATGCCTGGTTTTATAGCCCATTGGGCTATTTAGTTCCAAATTACTCTACAGAATGGCTGAATCAGTTCACAACTCCACCAACAATGCATTGATGTCTCATTTTTCCCACATCCCCTCCAACATTTGTCATTTACCTTTTCTGTCCTATTAGACAATCTAATAAGTATGAGGTAGTCAGGGAAATATATTCTTACTAGGCTTTGTTAAACATACTCTTCTTGTTTTGGGCTGCTGTGGATAGAGTGCCAAGCCTTGAGTCAGGAAAACCTGCATTCACATCCAGAGTTAGACACTTAGTAGCTGTGTGACCCTGGCCAACTCACTTAATCACTATTTGCTTAGTTTCCTCAATCTGAAATGGGGTAATAATAGTACCTTCTTCCAAGAGTTTTTGTGTGGATGAAATGAATTAATATTTGTAAAAAGTGCTCGGGATAGAACTTGGCACATAGCACTATATAAATACATATTCTCTTTCCTTCCCCCTGCTCAGAATCTGTTATTACTGCATTTTAAGACATGGTCCAGAATATACATCCCATTCTGAGACAGCAAAATTTTAGGTAGCTCTTCACTTCCCAAATCAATTTCCCTTCTTATACCTTCAGTGGTTAGCAACAAGGGAAATACAACCTGTGCTCCAATAGTCTTCAGTTTCTTGCCAAAACTTCTTGATCTTTGGCATCATGTTCTAATCTTCTTATGGCAATATAAGCACTTGTACTCATGGGGATCACCAGAACGGGTAGTAATCATTCATTTTGACTTTTAAGGTTGTCTTTTACCTCTTATATCTTGTATACATGCCCCAGAAAGACAATAGATCCATCCATTGTTACAGAATTTACAAATAGCTGCCTCAGTATCCGTAAGCAGAGAGACACCAATCAATGCTATTCTTTTCCTTTCCATTTGAGTCATACTGGGTGATCTCTCATTGGATACCTTCAGTGACAATAATAAATAATATCTACCACTTATGTAGTGCTTTAAGATTTGCAAAGCACTTGATAAATATTATGTCACTGATCCTCAGGTTTTGGGGGCGGGTTATCAATAGCCCCATTTTACTGATGAGGAAACTGAGGCAGATAAAGGATGACTTGCTCAGTGTCACATCACTACTTAGTGTCAGAGGCCAGATTTGAACTCAGATTTTCCTGACTCCAGATCCAGGGTTCTATGCACTGTGTCATCTGGCTCCTCATTATCATTCCACAGAAACCCATTTGTTTTTTTCATACTGCTGCCTCCTCTTCAGGAAGACCTTCATTTTGTTTTAAACTCCATCTGAACAGTTTACTCTGCACCCTCCTAACAAGGATGAATTTTCTCCTTGATTCTTTGAGATCCTTTTATCACCCCAACAAAAATACCACTCCCAGGGATGTAACACAGCAGTGAATCACAGACTATCCTCACCTCTGAAGAATCAAAATTGCAAGTGACCCAAAGGGAAATAAATGCCAAGATATGGGCTGAGGCAAGTTACCTGTGATGTCTTGTGCACAGGAAGCAGAATTTAAAAAAAAACTTCATGGAGTAGATTGAAAAAGAAATTGAATTGATCGTGTATTGAGAACAAAGGTTAAAAATAGTTAAACAGGTTGAGGACTGTACTGTTACCCAAGTTAAAAGACCTTAAGAAAGTCTCTAATATATTGGAGAGGGGGACCCCCAATAGAAGATTTATGAGTGAACAGGGTTTAAGAACTGTGTAAGTTTAGAAGATGCAGAACATTAAAGGTTATACCCATATAGTGTAGAGAGTTCAAATTCCACCACTGATCCTCACTAACTTTGTGACCTTAGGCAAGTCACTTAACTTCCTAGGGCCTCACTTTCCTCATTTATAAAATGAAGGGATAGTACTTGATTGTATCTGAGGTCCATTTCAGCCCTGGGTCTGTGATCCTATGATTGATGAGATCACAGATCCACTGAGAATTGACATTTAAAGTTCCAGGGAAGAACAAAGCCCTAGAATTCCAGTTAGCTTCAGTGAATAATGATTCTATTACCTGATGTAGCAGTTGTAAGGCAAGTGTGCCTGGAATGCATCTCCACTCACACTACAGTGTCTCTTGTCTCTCACCAGGGCCAATGGACACTTACTCTCTCAGTTTGTTCTGTCCGTCCAAATGGTTTTCACACTGGAAGATTTTGATTCCCAGAGAAGAACCATTAGGTTCTTCTTAGGTTCTACTACAGTTTTCTCAGCATCCTGGGGATGTACCTGTTGAAGAGGAATACACCCCACACACACATATGACATCAGTTCCTACATCTCATTGATATTCTTCCATTTCCACAAACCATCCATTCATCACAATGACACTTTTAGATCTTAAATGTATCCATTTACTTAGTAATAAGGCAAAAGAATAGTGATATCACAAGTACACACATAGCAAAGCAAATGCATGAATAATAAAATATATCGCAATCTACACATCAATCTGGTTCACACTTTTCAAAAATATACTAAGTATTTGTACAGAGATGGGGCAAATAGAGGAAGTTGGTAGAGAAGCACATGAGGGATAAGAAGCATTTGCTATGGTAACTCACAATTCTGGACTGCAAAGATCTGAGGTCATTGATCCATCCATTCTAGAACATTTACACCACATAAATCCAATGCTCTGTGTGTTTGCTGGTTCTCTACTATATTTGGATTGCTGAAATATTTACAACTTCCTTCAATTTACAATCACCCTTAAAAGAATGTTGAGAAAATGCTACCTATTAATTTATTAATTTAATTAATTAGTTCCCTTCAAGTTAAAGAACTTCAAAGCTCGTCAGACTGGCTATCTCTGGGCTAGACAGACCACTCTACACTGTCCAATAAAGACAACTCTACCCTTTTCTGCTTTCTACTCTCATACCAGAAAGTATTTTTTTTTTTTGCTGCCAGAAAAGGTAACAGGCACTTCTGAGAGGTGGTTGGGTAGCACAGTGCACAGAGAGACTGATTGTAGTCAGGATGACCTGAATTCAAATCCATCCACTTGCTAGCTGTGTGACCCTGAGCAAGTCACTTATCCCATTTTTGCTTCAGTTTCCTCAATTGTAAAATGAGGATAATAATAGCACCCATCTCCCAGGGTTGTTGTGAGGCTCAAATGAGATAATAATTGTAAAGCACTTAGCACAGTGCCTGACACATAGTAGGTACTATATAAATGTTAGGAGGTATTATTACTATAAATTATTATAAGAATTTCCTCTTCTGTAAAATGGGGATAATAAAAGTGTCTACCCTCATAGAGCTGTTGTGAGGATCAAATGTTGTAATACTTATTAAGTGCTTAACACAGTGCCTGGAACATAGTAGGTGCTTAATAAGTGCTTGTTCTCTCCCCCTTCCCCTTCTAAGTGGTTTTGCCTCTCTTGAGCTCTAGAGAACACTGAAGGGTCGTATTTGGACCTGAAGGTCTAGTTGAATAAGGTCCATCATCTCTCCAATCAATCAGGAAATCACACAACAGAAGCTTGCAACTTCCTCACACACAGATCTCAAAGAGTTGCTTTTGACTTTTTGGGTATGTGTGTGTACACATGTATGTGTGTATATATATATACACATATGCACATCTGCATGTAAGTATATGTAATATAGGGAAAGTATAGGATGTTATCTGTAATATGTGTTTATGTGCATATATATGTGTGTATACATATACACATATTATAGATAGTATCTATGCTTTTCCTATATGATACATATGTACATACATATTATATTACAGATAATATCCTATGCTCTTTTCTATAGCATCTATATAATCGTGTCTGTGTGTGTGTATGTGCATAAAATCTCCTATACTTTTCTATGACTTAAGTTAGAGTCTCCTGGAATTTGGTGACCTACCTTTCATTTAAAACGTAAATAACTCTTCAAATTTCTCCTATGAATTCAAAAGACTTTTAAAATCATCTCAGTCTCTGTTTCCAGATAGTATATGAGTTTTACTTTTTCAATCTTTTTTTTAAGTTTTATGCAAATTAGCTAAGCTATCATAGTGTCCTGCAGCTCAGTTCTCAATATGGTCCACCATATCATTTCAAGAGTACTTGAAATTCTTTCCTCATATCGTCATTTTTCTCAGTTTTTAACAAATAAAAGTTCTCTTACTTTCCCTTTAAACCATCACCTACAAATGAGTACTTATCCTATATGTTTTACAAGATGATTTAAGTTTTCATATTTATGCCACAGTTTGTCTTCTATCTGGAAGTGCTCAAATCCCATTTGAAATATTTGTGTTCGTAAACATATTTTAGGAGTTTGTATTAATCCAAAACTATTTTTCTCTACTCCTTTAAGGCTTAAAAATGTTCATCTATAATGACACCTTAAATCCTATACTAGCTGATTTAACTCTTTCATTGTAAGCAAAATTACTTTTTCTGCCCCTTTCAGCACTGAACTGCTTCATATGAAAAGGGCAGTACCTTAAAGGAATAGTGCCTTACATTTCTGGAAAGATTCCATTAGCCTTTGTTTCCATTCCTTTCAGTGTCAAAATGCATAACAAGTAAGTGCAATGTTGAATTTGCTTTGAAGTTTTAGGTTATATTCAAGTATATAACCATAGTGAGATTATTTCTTTAAAGACAGGCATTGTTTGAATAAAAATCACATCCCTAAATGTATTCATCTGGGGAAATATAAATATAGATCATTACTATAGCATTGATCGCATGTCTGTGTGTGGCAGAATATTCAACCCTTGAAACATCTTCTCCCTTGAAACAGTTTTCTAAACCAAGAGTTTTAAATTATATTTAAGTGTGATTCTATTGGAGTGTTCCAAGCCAGGAACAAATACCATACCAAGAAGTTTTAATAGCAGTGAGGTTACATTCTAGCTACCAGTTATTTTGGGTATGTTATATCCATTAGGGTATTTTTTTAGCTCAGCAAATAAAAATGCCATGAACAACTTGGTGCTTTTTAAAGTGATTTTTTTTCCTTGCTACCCATATATATATTTGTTCATCAGAGCTGCAGCAACTCAAGGTCACCTAAGGATACTGAGTCTCAGGACCTTCCAGGGAAGACCTCCAGAAATCAGAAAATTTACTCAAAACCCTATGTAAATGTTCAGAAGTTATGTTTGTCATTTAATGTCATTGAATGCCTTATGTTTAAATAACTACCTGTAGATGTATTGGAATTACAAGGTTGAACCTCAGGAACCTTCCCAGGGAGAAGAATACAGAAAGTAGAATATAAGCATGGCAGGGCTTATTTTTTGTCAATAAAAATGATGGACGATTGATTACTAGTGAGCAGTATAGAATCAAACAATTTTGACTGCCTGCTATGTGCCCAGAATTATGCTAATCACCACATAGAATGTAAGAGAAGGACAAATCATAGCCCTACCTTATATGATATAAGCCCCAAACTCTTAACATAGTTTTAAGCTACTAAACCTATTATATTACAAAAAAAAACTATTTAAGCTATTAAAGCTTAAAACTGTACTAAGAATTTTGGGATATGTCACATGTCAGGTTTATAATTTAGTGGGAGAAGTGAAATGCATACACATGAAACAAACCTAGGACAATATACAATTATATGTAGTTGAATACCAGATAACATGGCATAAACTAGAAGTATATTAATATTATGGAAAAGAGGAAAAAGTGATCATATAGTCATGGAACACTTATTGAAGGAAGAAGAATTTAGACAAATTTGAACAATGAGTAAGGTGTTGGAATACATGAAAGATTTACTATGACAATGATTTAGTTCAAATTAAATATATGTATATAGATGTTTTACCTATAAAATGGAAGGGGTGAAGATCTGTGAGCAAATCTTGAGGTCTTTGTTAATAAGATGAACCCATGGTTTCAACTAACCTGAGAGCATAATTTTCCCATCCCCACTTCTTCCATTTCCCCTAACTATTGTTTATCTTTTCATACTTTCAGCACACAGGGTCCTTCATGCTTCTATAGTTAATCCTTCCAAGCCCCCTGACAAAAACCTCAAAAATTAATATGCTGGGGGATACACTAGTTAATTTAATTATTAAAATAGGTATTGATATTGATTTTTAAATTTGGTATTAAAGGCATCATGCCTAATGATTAGAATGGGTCATTAGCTAAGAAGTCCAGAGTTGAAGTTTTAGTAATGACATATATTGGCTAGAGGTGATTCTGGGCAACTCTTTTAAGCTCTTAGTGACCTTCTTTGGTAGGGGGAGTTCCTCTATCACAAGTTCCTTATAACAGAGAAATCAGAGGTCTAGATCCTATACCCGTGCATGTACACCTGAACCTCTAATGAACTGGAATTAAAGATCACCCAAAGGGAATAGAGAGGGCCATTTGGGATTGGGCATAGAAAGAGGCGTCCTAGGGTATTCCTGAAGAGCTATGAACTGAGAGTCAAATCAGAGCAGTCTGCTATGAGGAATGAATTCTACTGAGCAGCAGACCCACAAAAATCACATCCAGATGACACAGACCAAGGAGGCCAATTACATATGGAAGGACCCAACATCCCAGACTCAGAACTGAAGTGAAGTAAGGCCCAAAGGGGCTACAGTAAGTCTCTTTGCTGTACAATGAGAATGTGCTAAAAGAAATTGGACCAATAGACAGTTTCCTCTTTTCATCTCTCCACAAACTGATAGTTTTCCATCTTTTCCTCAATTTTCTATTGGAGGTTTCTATCCACTGCAGAGCTGTAGAAATTACATCTATCTCATTCTTCTCCAGTATGCACCCCCTACTTTCTCTATCAAGCTTGGGCTGTCTGGTACCTTTGTCCCACCTCGCCCCCCCCCTTTCATTTTCTTTTTATGTGTTGTCTTCCCTCATTTGAATGAAAGTACCCTGAGGACAGGGACTATTTTTCTATAATCCTTTGTAACATCCTTTAACAGAGCACCAGGTACAACTCTTAATAAATACTTATTCATTGACTGACTATTTGTGTTTTGAGGCAGAGAATGTTTGATTCCTTCACTTAATTCTTTCTTATTTTTTACAATATTCTCTACATTATTACATTGTCATTACATTGTTATTGAGTTTGTGACTTGCATGTGAATAGAATACTGTTTTGTTGGGGCTTGGGCCCCTATTTCTAACTTATAAAACTGATTACTCAAACAGCCCATGCTAAAACTAAGACGAGTAGTTAGGAACTCCAGAGCTAGATTTCTCAGTGTTTGGGAGACCAGAAAATCTTACAATTTTCTAAGATAAAATTATGCCACATAATTTTATCTCAAAGAGAGTCTTTGTAGGTTTTGAGTAAGGGAGTAACAAGGCCAGACTTAGAAGATTATTTTGGCAGTTGTATAGAGAATGAATTGATTGAGGAAGAAAAATATTGGACATAAGATAATTGGGAGGCTATTTTAGTACACCAGATAAGAAGTGATGATATAAAATGTTTGTGTGAGTAGAGAAAAGGGAGAATATGTGAGTAATGTCATGAAGATAAAATGTACAAAACCTGCTACTCCTAGGGGATATGCATTAGCAGGTGTCAGGTAAGGGGAAGAAAAATCAAGGAAGAGTGTAAGGGAACAGACATGGACTGGTGAAATAATTACAGTGCCCTCAAATTACAATAAGGGCACCTAGGTGGCACTTCAGTGGGTAGAGCACCAGTCCTGGAGTCAGAAAGACTCATCATCCTGAGTTCAAATCTGGCCTCAGATACTTACTATGTGATCATTTAACCCTGTCTGCCTCAGTTTCCTCATCTGTAAAATGAGCTGGAGAAGGAAATAGCAAACCACTCCAGTATCTTTGCCAAGAAAACCCCAAATGGGGTCATGAAGAGTTGGACACAACTGAAACAACTCAACAACAACAACAAAGTACAATAAGTAACTTTTGAGGAGGGGTAGATTTAGGAGAAAGGGTAGTCAATTCCATCTTGGACATATTGAGTTTGAAATGTTGGTGGTATATACAATAGAGATATCTAGTAGGAAGCTGGTAAAATGGGACTGAAGCTCAGGAGAGAGAGAAGGAGTGCATGTGTAGGTTTGGGAGTCATAAATGAATCCACATAAAAGAATTAAATTGCCAAGGTGGTGGGGGGAGGGCAGAGAAGGGCAAAGTGTGAACACAGAAAGACATAGGACAGAGACATATTTCTTTTTCCATAATGTAGCAAGGAAGACCAATTGCTCAGTAGAGAACTTTGGGGGTAAGTCTGAGGCTTTGAGAACATAGAAGGAAACCATTTGTAACCATTGCTATGGCAAATGAGATAGTCATTTAGAAACTGGGGGCAGGGATTGCATAGAAGCATTGAAGAATTACATGAGATTAGACAACAAGAATCTGTGGTCTATAAGTTTGATAACTATCTCTAGCAATACTCAATCAACAGTGGAATCAGAGAAAGTAAGATGGCAGGGTTTGCCCAGTCCTGGAGATTGGCAAAAAAAAAAAAATGCCATGGCAAAAAATCATTAAGTGTGAAGGATTCTAGAGTCCTAGGTACAGTATTATTGAAATGATTGACCACAGGGTTCAGGTTGGATAGAAAGGTAAGGGGTCTGATGTATGCAGGAGATAGTATAGGAGGAAAGGAACAAGTAACAATGATTCAAAGACCAGGTTCAAGAGGAGTAAAGGAATAGAAAAGATGGATGGACAGGAAGTTGTGGTCAGAAATTGAAGAATTCAGTATCTTGAAGGGAAAGCAACTCTGAGTGATGATGAAGACCAAGATGTGGCTGTACCTGTGAATGGCTGTACCTGTGAATGGCTGGTGTGCAAAGAATGTTGCATTCAGTAGACAATAGCAAGAAACTGTGAGAAAAGAGTGTTAGAAATGCTGTAGACAAAGAGTGACCAAAAAGACAGCTTGGATAACTCTGTACCAAATACTGTAACCACCAAGATAGGTTGAATAACATGTTGGCAATAGATGGATGATAGCAATAAGGGTGAGGATGAATGTCATAAGTCAGTGGCATGAACTTCAAGAGAAGAGAGGTTATGGAGGAAGAGTAGTAAAACTATGGCCTAGAAGTGCCAAGGAAGAGTAAAGGGTGTCTTGACCTTTCCTACTGGAAGAGTGGAGAAAAGTCATCTCCACTGGAGAGGGTTATTAAAGACATAGTGTTGTTAAGGGAAAGTCAGGCTTCAGTGAAGGCAAAGGAATAGATCCTATGATCCCATGACCCCTCTTCTCTAAAATGCTTGTGAGGTGGCTCTATAGACCCAGGATCTGTGAACTTGAAAGAGAGAGAGAGAAAGAGAGAGAGAGAGAGAGAGAGAGAGAGAGAGAGAGAGAGAGAGAGAGAGAGAATAGTATTTCAATGTAATTTATTTTATTTTGCGTATCTAAAAACTGTTCTGAGAAGAGGTCCATGGGCTTTAGCAGACACTAGTGAAAGGGGTCCAAGACACACAAAAAAGGTTAAGAATCCCTGATCTAAGAGAATCTAGAGGCAGCATATTGTAGAAGAAAGGGCCCTGGGGTGGAAGCCAGGAGAGCTAAGTGCTAGCCCCTCCCCCCCTTTTTAACCACTAACTAGTTTCGTGACTTCAGCCAAGTCACATTATGTTTCTGATCCTCACTTTCTTCTTCTGTGAAATTCTGTGAAATTGGAGGTTAGGCTAAATGATCTCTATGTAGTCCCTTCCAATGCTAACATTCTGTGGCTCTATCTCACATGTCCTTTTGTCAAATTCCAAGCCAAGAGCAAACAAATTATGATATGAAAGAGCCTGTTTTAGTTCAGCAACTCAGCATGTTAAAAAAAAAACCTAAAGACAGGGTTTAGGATAGATTTCAAAATGCCCAGTTGTCTAAAGCTTTAGCTTTTAAGGTAGAGAAATGCAATTACAATGGGGACAGTTCCATTGTGGCTTGACTCATTCCAGCTGTTTCCATGAAGCCTCCTCCCTACAGAATGCACTTGAAACAATTAGAAGCATCCGTTTCAATCTTCATTTGGAACAACAAAGGACCTTTGTTATGTTGGGAGAAATAATGTTCTACAGTAGAAATGTCCATGTGCCAAAGAAAGAGACCCAGCACACATTGCCAGCTTCCAAAATGAAGGATTTAAAATCACTCAAGCTACAACTGGGGTTTGCCGCCCCCTTGGCAGAGCTGTTAAGCAACTCCTGCTCACCCATTATGAGAAGGGATAAAGGGAAAAGTGATTTAGTTGGGCAAAGATGAAATGGCTGTAAGGACTCCAGATGGAGGATTTTATAGCCTGGAAGGCTAGAAACGCACATTGCTTTAACAAAGTAGAAACATTCCGCAAGTGTTAAAAACAGGCTACAAATTCACATTTTCACCGGAACAATTATTGTTTGCAGAACTAGTGAAAAACAAAAGCAACCTGAAACTTTGGGAAGCACCCAGCACAGCAGTGATGCAGCTCTCCTCTCTATACCTGCAATGTCATGGAGCAATGCAAGGCAGGATTAGGAAAAGATCTCAGATGTCCTTGCAGAAAAGATAAGCAAAGATCTGCTCAGCTACGTCTTTCAAAGTCAATTCTTTAGTGTCTAAAGACGTGGTGGTTTCTGTCTTTGACTTGTTTGTTTCCTTTTCTATTGGATTAGACCTATGATTTCATTGATCTATGGAATTCCAAATAAGGAAACTCTCTTTACCAGTGCAGACTGGTATCTACTCTGCAGCTTAAAGTTTTGAAGAAATGTCCGGGTCACTGACATTTAAGTGGCTTGTCCAGGGTCACACAATCAGTGTGGGTCAGAGTTGAAACTTGAACCCAGAATCTTCTGACTCTGAGGCCACTTCTCTATAGTTAAACTTAAAACATAGTCTTTCCAAAATTCTCTTTGTTTTAGATGTACATACCCAATATACAAAATATATTTATAATTTTTCCTGAACCTTTGGGTTCTTAAATTCTCTGAAGAGATTACAATTTCTAAGTTCATTGTATGTAGAATACTTATGTGCATATATGATCACCCCATTCTCAAGTATTCTCAAACAGACCTTTGATCTCATCTAATTGGAAGTTCCTTCCAATGATGTATGAGCCTCCTATGTAACTCTTGTCCATATCCTCCTCTAAATTCACAGCAGAAGGTCCACTCAATGTGCTGGAGGTCTTCCTCCCTTTCTCCTAACATCACTAAAGTGTCAGACTCATTTCCATGAGTCAAAGCCCTTATCTCTTGAATACATTTTTCCAAGTAGTTCATCCATCTCTTTCCTTCCTTTTACCAGATTGTATCTTCTGACAGGCAAAGCCCTATGGGATTCTCATATTAAGGGCCTATTCCTGAAGTCTTTTCAGCTTGGTGGTAGCAATTACAGAGCTTTCATTTCATCATACTGCCTACAAAGCCCAGAGTCCCCTCCACATTCATGACATCCTGGTGATATGATACAACAAACACTGATTAATTGCTTACTATATGCCAGGCACTGTACTAAGTCTTGAGGATACAAACAAGAAAAAGAAAGACCTTTCTTGCCCTCAAGGAGCTTACAATCTGATAATACACAAAAGGAAGCTAAAAAGGGGAGAGGGTGCCAGAGAGTACCCAGCAAGGAGGCATGATGTTGATGATGGTGGAGTCAAAACCAAGTAAAGCACTTGCCAGAAAATGAGAAGATGGCTGGGATTTGGGGTATGGGAAGAATTTTTTTGCTTTGTCCTCTAGCTCTCCAATCAGAGAGGCAGAAGAGGACTGAGGATGAAAATGCACCAAAGCTGAAGTAATCTCCACAGTCAGTTTCCTGGTAATGAGCCTATCCTGGTGATGATGAGTTATTAAAATATGATTAGTAGATTATTAAAGGATGCATGTATGTATTCACAAATATATATATATATATATATATATATATATATATATATACACACATATGTGCGTGCTCATACAGCCAACAAAATCAAACACATTGAAAACAATCTGACTTTACATACGAGATCTCCCCATATCACTCAGGTATATCCTTATATCCCTCTTCCTTCCTAACACCTCCATATCCTCCCTTAATTATATTCCTCGTGACCCTGCTCCATCAGTTTTCTCTCCTTGATGAGACTTTTTTCTTTCCTTCTTTACTGATCCCTTCTTTGTTTAGTAACTTATTCAGGTCTTCCCTAATCATAAAAAAGGATTCTATCTTATCTCTCTCCTTTCTTTTGCCACAAAATTTTTCAAAGAATAATCCATTTTTGCTGCTTTTATTTCATCACCACTCATTAACTCCTTGACACCATCTCCTAATCTAAAATTCCAAAGGCCACTTCTCAAGCCCCACTCTCTTTTATCTTTCTTCAATATTTGACCTCTCCTAGCTGAATCTCCTCCCTTGGCTATGATCTCTTCATTTCACAAAACCTCTGATTATTCCTCTGTCTCCATCAGCAAATCTTCTTTTCCAGTTCTCTAAATGGAAGCATTCTTTAGCCTTGTCGCTATAATCTCTTGGAAATCTTATTGACTCTGTGTCTCCACCTCCAATCACTTTCCCCAGGTCCAGGACCATATTTCAATTGCCTGTTTGGCTGCTCCACGGTATGGCCCATTATCATTTCAAAGTCAACTTGGTAAAAAAAAATAAATTTCAATATTTGCTCCCAAGTCTGTTCCAGCTCACTTCCCAATTCAATACAACCAACATTTTAATGATGTCTTTGATTCAAGGTGCTCTGATAGACACTGGCAATTCAAAGATGAACAAAGTCCCTGCTCTTGTGAACTTACAATTTAATAGGAGAAAAACAAGTATAAAAATAACCATGATATAAGCAAGTCAGACAATTGCAAAGGAAAGGCTCCATCAAAATGTTATCAGAAATTTGAGAACAGAATTGTTACCTTGGGAACTGAAGCCAGAGGAAGCTGATGGCATAGTGGATAGAATGCTGGTCCTGGAGTCAGTAAGACATGAGTTCAAATCCAGCCTCACACCCCCTACTTGTATGACCCTGGACAAGTCACTTAACCTCTGTTTGTCTCAGTTTCCCAACTATAAAAAAAATGGGAGTAACAATACTATCTGTCTTACAAGATTGTTGCAAATGAAGTAAAAGCACTTAGCCCCCTGCCTGACATATAGTAGGTGCTAGATACATGTTTATTCTCTTCCTGGTCCCTTCCCCAATATCCTCTGCAAAAGGATAATTGTGAAAGGCTCCTAGGAAGGAGGAAGGCAGTAGACCTCAGTGGAAAGAGTATCAGCTCTAGAACCAAAGGCCCTTAATTCACATGCTGCCCCTAAAGGACAGAGAGACACAGCATCATAGATATAAATATGGGATGAGAGAGAGAGAGAGAGAGAGAGAGAGAGAGAGAGAGAGACAGGCAGACAGAGAGAGAGAGAGAAAGAGAGAGAGACAGAGAGAGACAGCATCATAGAGATAAATATGGGATGAAGAGAGAGAGAGAGAGAGAGAGAGAGAGAAGGAGAGAGGGAGAGACAGACAGAGAGAATGAGAGAGGGAGAGAGAAAGAGAGAGAGAGAGAGAGTGAGAGAGAGAGAGAATGAGAGAGGGAGAGAGAAAGAGAGAAAGAGAGACAGAGAGAGAGAATGAGAGAGAGAGAGAGAGAGAGACAGAGAGAGAGATGACAGAGAGAGAGAGAAAGAGAGAGTCAACCAACTGTGTAAATTCAAGCAAATCACTTACACTTTCAGGGCCTCAGTTTCCTTACCAGCAGTGCCTCCACTCCAAATAAATCAAGGTCAAAAGTGAATGAATAAAGCTCAAGATGACAAGAGTCCAAGTATGCCCAAATCCTGGTGTTGTGTGGATGACAAAAAGAATCAGCCAGTTGTGATGACAGGTGATCAAAGTAACCAGCTGAATTTAACATTTCTCCCTTTCTAAACCGTACTTTTAAAAAATTATATATGGAGTCACACCATCCTCATGGAAGTCCAAGAGATCCACCATGCCATCTCTCAGTTTCTTGGTCCAGACCTATAGCTGCATCAGCCTGCTACTATGCTACCAAAAGATCCCAAAACATAGATACAGGAGTAAAGTCCCTTTGCTTCCCCTCCAAACGTTGCTCTACAACTCCTCAGCATCAAGGAAACCTGGCTTAAAAAAAATCACTGACTCACAATTAAATGGGACATATCCTAGAAAATAAAAGACTAGCTGAGAAGCCATCCTTACTGTTGTCCCACTGAAACAGTGATGCATCCTTCATCTCCATCCCTGACAAGAACTCTTATCATTTGTAAAGAATATCATTCAATAACTCTCACTTGGATGTGTAAGTTTTGTGCATGGGTTCTCTTTTTCCTTTCCTGGAGAGAATGCCAAATTGTCACATTAGTCATTTAGAGAGGTATTTGCTTCTGTATCTAGTAAATAATATTCACAGTGATATAGAAGTGGTAACTACAGATAGATCAATACATCCATTCCAAGGGTAGAGAAATTAAAATTAACTCAATTATTTTTAGAAATGGGATTAGATAGATATGTAAGATTGTTTACTTTTCCTTTACAAATTTTGTCTGTAGACTTACATAACACTAATAACATACAGGGATTGTTTCAATTCTGCCTTCATTTACCCATTGCCTAACACAATGCTGTACACATAATGATGTTTAATAAGTATCTGCTAAATGTATTTAATTCAAGTGGAGAAATCTAATGGGCAACTGAAAATATGAAAGTGGAGTTCCAAGGTAGAGATAAGAGTTTAAAAATCATTCAGAGAATTGGTAATTGAAGTCATCAGAGTAAACAAGATCGAAAGAGTACCTTGGAAACTTTATCATGATTTATAAATGTTTGTTGTTATTACTGGCAACACCAAGCTTCCCATCACCCAGTCTTGAAAACTTAGATCTATTTTTTGTGCAGTTAAGGTAACTATTTAGTCCAAAGAACATAAGTCTAAGAGGTTATAATCAAAAATCTTCAAGTACCTGAAGAGCTATGGAAAGTGATATGGATTTGTTCTACTTGGCTTCAGAGCTCAGAATTAAGAGTAATGGATGGAAAGTATAGAGAGGCATTTTGATGTAAGGGAAAAGTTCCTAATTACTTAAAACTACCCAAAAATAAAATGGGCCACTTTGGGACTGAGTGGTCTCTCCTTCACTAGAGGTCTCCAAATAAAGGTTTGAAGACTACATTTTGGAGATTTGTAAAGGAGATATTCTTTCAGTTTTGTGACCTCTGAAGTCTTTTCCAAATTAGATCCAATGATACCATCTTTTTATGACTCCTCCCTCTTCTTCACTCCTAGACTTAATCCATTGTCAAGTTGTACTGATTCTACCCCTACAATTTCTCTCAAAGCTATCAGTTGAAAGAAATGATTGATAATAAGCAATGATTTGAGGAGATCTATTCCCCCTTTTTTCTAAAGTCCTCATTTCAAAACTCAATGTCTAGAGATTGAACTAGCTCAAGCATGGTTAGACCTCACCCAATCTTAGAAGTAATCTAATCTAAAGTGAATTATTGCCCACTGTTGCTAGAGTTCCATGCTAGCAAGTTTGGGTGGAGGTAGATCCTTTGTCTAGACCAAGGCCAAGGGTGTTCTAGGAATAAAGATACTTTCTTAGCCCAAGAGTGACATGATGTCACTCTCCCAGCCATTCATTGGAGTCAGCCCAAATCCCCAGGGTAGATGCCTTTCAATCCTGGGTAGGAGACGCTACCCAACCAGAGAACCTTACAAAGAATTTAATCTAAGGTGAATTCAAGCTCATTATGTTCCACTCTGGCAGGTTTGGCAAAAGGAGTAGATCCTTTGTCTAGAAGGCTAGGGATGCTCTGGGAGTGAGAATGATGAGTCATGCCCCCCAGCCCCTCATTAGAATAGATCCACCTCTTCTAATATTCATTCTTCTCATTAATTGTTAACCGATCAGAGTTGGTTGCCACCCTCAGAAACATCCACTCTTCCAAGGGTATATAAGAATTGACTGGGTTCCATGAGGGGTCTTTGGCATTCAAGAGTGTCACTGACCCCTTTTATTAATTATCTACCAGCAATGATTAATAAAGTGATTAATTAGATTAATTAGCCAGAAACTGTCTCTTAAACTTTTTATATGTCACACCTTTTAGCCATCTCCCTTTGTTGATATTATCTGTAACTTACATATAAGTTCCCAGTACCCTCATTTCTCCCCGTTCTACAACCAAAAGTCACTTACTCTGACAAAATTACCTGCTAAACTCATTCATCTTAAGCTCTTCATAGAACCATATATTAGATCTAGAGCTGGGAAGGACCCCAGAGACCATCTAGTCCAATCTCTTCATATTGCAGATGAGGAAACTGAGGTTGAAGGAGGCTAAATGATTTTAGCCAAGCTCATCCAAGTTTTGAGTGGCAGGGGTGAGATTTGGGCCCAGGTGGATCTGACTCTGTATCCAATGTTCTTTCCAACACTGTCCTCATTTCACTGTCTTGTGCATCCTCCCAAATGGGAATTTTCAAATTTGCCTGTTTTCCATTCTTTAAGAAAATCTGAATTACGTCAAAAAGATTGGAGAGCAAAAGCTTCACACAGCTCCATGAAGCCAGAGCTGGAGAATGGATTCCTTTGTATTAAATGAGAGCTGTAGGATCGTACTCACAAATGAAGGCTATTTGAGATGTCTTCTTTGGTCTGTGATATGAAAAAAAAATAAATAACTGGATAAACAAAAGCCTCATTAGATGTGTTCAGGGAGAAATACCACTCTACAATCCATTACACTGGGACACCTGACTGACTTAGTTTACTGTTACATTTTCAGCAGCTCGATAATTGGACTTTCGTTGTTATGCAAAGGAAATGCTTTAGGTTTAGCTGAATGGTAGCCATTATGCAAATGTGGCTCTTCTTCCCTAGCCCAGTCTAGGATGTAAAATTGGATATTTTCCCACCATATTTTAGAGCACTAGACTGTTCTGAAATAAATACAAGAGCAGTATAATTCATAGAATGAAATAAGCAAAAGCTAATTGTTGATGCTAAGAATGCCAGTCTCCTGCATGTGAAAATACACTTCAACCAAATCAATGTCAAAAGGAAAACTAATCAGAATAAACAGCTGATGGTTACAAAAACAGAGCTTCTATATATTCTGAAATTCTATTCAGAAAAAACAAAACAAAAAGTCTTTGAGGGTGACCCCAGTCAGCACTTTTTACTCTTGTCTTTCCCCATGATAGATGCCACAGGAGTCTTTCTGGGAATAGAGGGCCTACCTCATTTTCAGAGGGTAGAATTATGTGGAATCTGACAAATATATTAATTTTAAAAAACTAATTAATTTATTTTACAAACTTTTATTAGCTCTCTCACTGCTCCCCCAACTATTGAAGAAAAAAAATTATCCTCATAATAAATATGCATAATCCAAGGAAACAAGTTCCCTTATTGGCCATGTCCAAAAATGTCCATCTCATTCTGTATTTTCAGTCCATCCTCTCTGTGGAAGGAGGTAAGTGTTATATTTCATCTTCAGTTCTCTAGACTTAAGGTTTATTATTGTGCTGATCAGAGTTCTGATGTCCTTTGAAGTTTTTTTTCCTTTATATTGATGTTGTCATTATAGAAATTGTTACCCTAGTTTGGTTCACTCCACTCTGCATCAGTACAAAGCGCTCTTCCCAATTTCTTCTGGTTGTCCATTTTGTCATTTCTTTTTTGTTTGCTTGTTTTTTGTTTTTGTTTTTTGTTTTTTGGCTAGGCAATGGGGTTAAGTGACTTGCCCAGGGTCACACAGCTAGTAAGTGTTATGTGTCTGAGGCTGGATTTGAACTCAAGTCCTTCTGAATTCAGGGCCAGTGCTCTATCCACTGTGCCACCCAGCTGCCCCTATCTTGTCATTTCTTAGAGCATAACAATATTCCATTATATTCACACGGCATAGTTTGGTTAGTCATTTCCCAAAAGGTAGACTCCCTTAGTTTCCAACTCTTGGCTAAACAAAAAATGAATAAATAAGTTTAAGAAACTTTCAATAAATAAAGTTTCTGAGCATTTTAGTTTGGTGGCATGCTGTGATGAATGAAAATCTCAAGAAAGAGTTTCTTGGTAATTTATAATCAATTTATTAATTAGGCTAACTAATAATCAATAATTTGATGATCATAGTTCTCTCTCAATAACCAAAGACAAAAGGATGGAGATCCTTGAATGCTTAAATACCTTTAGAAGAGAGTACCCCTGACAGGTTAAAATTAACCCTGATTGTTGAACAGTTAATGAGGGGGTAGACTTTCAAAGGAGGTGGGCTAAAAACCTTCAGCTCCTCTTGCTGAGAGCAAGGTTTTGATAAGGATGGGATCTGGAACCCAGCACTTTCCCACTTGGCCAAATCTCTGGCTTTTGCCTGAGGCTATAATCCCAGCAAATGGCCTTTCATTGTGGCTACACCCAATCTCCCCTCCATTGTCTTACCTCCCTATGGCCCCTGGCCATTTTCCACACTTAATCCTACCAAGGCTCCATTGTCCAGGTCCCAGGAGTTCTGTTCACCCCAGTTTACTGGCCACTCCCATTCAGATCTCCTTAAGCCCCTCCTCCCATCACCCCAAACTACTTGGCCACTCCTAGATCCCTCCCACAGGCTTTCTATATATAAGGTCCATCTTGTCTCCATTAAGGTGCTGGGATTCTTATAATCTAGCCACTGCTCAGATTTTCACAATCTAGCCAATAGCCCACAGATGCTCAGATTCCTTAAGAGTCTGGCTAATATGGTGAATCTTCAATAAACCTTGTTTTTGGCTGAAAGAAGGCTTGGGTCGAATTCTTTCAGACAGGACTCACGTACCATGATTTTGGGATTCCAGGACCCCTAACCTCTAACCTCTAGATCTCATCAGTCTAATCATGAGAGTCACCCACCTCTAGCTCTTTGGGTGTAGCCACAATGAAAGGCCATCTGTATCCAGACCACTCTGGTTGGTTTTCTCTTTCATAAACTGGTTTCCCCTAGACTCTAATAGAGAGGTACATTGACATGGGCCCAAGGCTTTAGGGCTGGCATGCATATAGATCAGATCCTATTTACTCTGTAAACAAAAGTAAGGTTCCCTAGTTGGGCAGGGCCTGCCCAAGATCATGGAGCATGTACCCCAGGATTATTAGGCCAATCTCATTGATCAGCCTTGTCCTTCTGAGACTGGCTGAATGACTTACAAAAGCTGGTCTCTGAATGAGAAATAGAGAGGAAAAATGTTCCTTCTAATTTAATAATTGGTGATTAATATAGTAGAAAAATAATCACTTCTCCCAATACTCTAACCGTCTCTAAAGAATTCAGTCATTGCCATTTACCATGTCCTTTCTATCCAGCCCCTCAATGCAAGGAGACTTGAACACATAGACCTAACCCTGAATATTCCAGTGAAATCCATTATGCATATTAATATTTCTTGTATCCTATGATTTATATACACTCATGAAGTCATTGAAATTATTCTAGGCTCTCCTTGCTCCATATAAGGTCTAATGTCTATCTGTAATTCTTCATTCTCACATGGAAGTTATTGTTGTTTAGTCATTTCAGTCATGTCAGACTCTTCATTACCCCATTTGAGGTGTCTTTGGCAAAGATACTGGAGTAGTTTGCCATTTCCTTCTCAAACTCATTTCACAGATGAGGAAAATGAGGCAAACAGGGTGAAGTGACTTGCCCAGGGTCACACAGCTAATAAGTGTCTGAGGCTGGATTTGAATTAAGATCTTCTTGACTCAGGCCCAGTACTCTATCCACTGAACCACCTAGCTTCCCCCAACATGGAAGAATTAGGGTTTTAAAAGTCTGTGCTAGTAAAGGGCTAACTCTGGTAGGTCCTACTAAATTGGAGTGGTTTTGAACATAAATCCAACAATACAATACCTGTCTGTGGTTTAAGGACCATCTTAACTAAATTAAAAGAAGCTTATCCCCCAAAACCTGCCACCAATTGATTCATTTTTTTTGGCTACAGTAACTCATGATAAGGTAGAGAGGTAAGTGAACTGGAAGTAGATGGAGTACCCACACCAAAGAAATCCTATGTCCTTAAAGTGTTGAACTTTAATAACTAACTCAAGGCAAGGATGATTACCAAATGACTCACTGAATTTCAGTGGGAAGCTACCACTAGGCCAATCTATTCATGCAATCAAATTCCAAGGTACAGCACAAGTGGTCATCCTATCTCTTTATCTGAAGGCTGCCAGTGACAGGGAGCTCACCACTTTATGGGGTAGAACCCATTTGGGGTTCTCTCTAATTGTTAGGAACTTTATCATCTAAATCAGCCTTTTTGCAGCTTCCATTCATTCTTCCTGGTTCTGCCTCCTGGGGGCCAAAGAGAAGTCTAGTCCTTCTCCATATGACAACCCTTCCAGTACCTGAAGACAGCTGGCATGTCTTCCTCACATCTTCCTTTCTCTAGGCTAGACAATCACAGATAGATAGATAGATAGATAGATAGATAGATAGATAGATAGATAGATAGATAGATAGATAGATGGCTGGATAAATAGATGGATGGGTAGATGGATGGGTGGATGGATGGATGGATGGATAGATGGATGAATGGATGGATGGATGGATGGATGGATGGATGGATGGATGGATGGATGGATGGATGGACAGATGAATTAATGAAGAAATAAATGAAGGCAAGTTTGAGTTTTATACAAACAGCTCTGCAATTTAAAAAAATAAAATAGGCAAAGTAATGCCATTCTCTTTTGCCCTGCTCTCTGCTCAGTTATCTCTTTGTTTTAATGAGTGTTTGTAGTTTTCTTTTCTCTTCACCTCTGAAAGCAGGTGAGGGGAGGTCATAGCTCCCATGGAAGAAAAGAAAAAAAAATTAAAAAGGCCATTGTATTGTGAACAAACACCAGCAGGGAGCAATCAGATTACTGCTCAAATGCAGCTTCCCATGGTACCCATTGTTTGTTTTAATTTGTTTCAAACTTGTCAAGCAAAGCATTTCCTTAAGCAGCTCCTGGTTTCCTACCTTTCAAAATGTTATTTCAGTGAATGTAATTATGAATTGTAGAAAAACACCAAAGTCCTCCAGGAGCAGTGAACAACAGAATCAGCTCAGGCTTCTTGTTCATTCTGGTCCCTTCATTTATTGGTGAAAAGCAAGAGGTCCTCTCTCCTTGGGAGTACCTATTTTATCTGGCACTAAAGTCAGAAAGACAGGTAAGTAGAGAGCAGGCAAAGCACCCATGCTTCACATGCATGGGTGGCTGGGAAATATGTAACAACCAGCTCTCCAAAAAAAGTGCACTCCAGACACTTCTAGGTTTAATCCAAATCATTAACATGTTTTCCATCATTTTCTCAAGTCAACAAAACAATAAATCAACCCCTGATTGTAGCACTTGCTGATCTCTAAGGGGGAAATGCTCGCATTGAAGACTCAACTGTAGGCTCTCAAGAGCCTCCAAGTTGACCACCTCATGTCTCAGTTCTCTGGGGATAAGGATACAATATCTACCCAGAAAGAAAGTTCTGTAGGTGCTACTCTATGCAATTCCAACTCTCAAGGTCTTTTTGGTTCTTCTACAACTATGGGGAGGACCAATTCTTCTCCTCTAAGTGCTTTAGCATCGGTTCTACCCAGTTTAGCAGTGTTTGGTACTTAGGTAGAGCAGTGAATAGAGCACTGATCCTGGAATCAGGAGGACTTGAGTTCAAATCCTGCCTCATATACTTACTAGCTGTGTGACCCTGGGTAAGTCACTTAACCTGTTTGCCTCAGTTTCCTCATCTTTAAAATGAGCTGAAGAAGGAAATAGCAAACCATTCCAGTTTCCTTGCCAAGAAAACCTCAAATGGAGTCATGGAGAGTCAGATACGACTGAACAACAGGGCACTTAATAATTGTAGATTGATTCATCAGCAGTCTAGGGTAGAGGTTCTTAACCCTTCCTGTGCCATGGATGCCTTTGGAAGTCTGGTGAGATCTGTGGACTCCTCAGAATAACTTTTTTAAACACACAAATGAAGAAGAAGACACTTATATTCAAATGCAGTCATCAAAATATTCTTAAAAAACAAGTTCACAGTCCCCAGGTTAAGAATCTATGGTCTGAGGTGTGGACAGGAAACCTTAACTTCCTTGATTTGTTTTACTCTCATCCCATTTGAAATTCTAACCTCCTTCCAACTTTGAGTACACATTCACATTATAGATCAGAGAGTATTTAACTGAATGAAAAAATATATTTTAAAATAATGGAGATGCTGATTGGTAGACTGTGAGCTAGTTACTTGAAGGCAGGGACAGTTATTTACCTTTCTCTGTATCTCCACCTCTCAGCATAGTGTCTGGCACGTGGTAGGAACTTAAAAAATGCTTATTGACTTGACTTGAACCCCTTCTTCCAGGGGTTACCTCTATCCCATCATAGTCTGCTTAAAATAGAAGAGACATAATGTTGTGGTCTAGGGGTGCTGGGAACCCCAAAATTCAAGGACAAAAGACACAGATTCTGCCTCAAAAGAATTTGACACAAACCTTCTTTCAGTCAGAGACAAGGTATATTGTTTCATCAAAAGAAGCAGGCGGGCTTTTTAAGAACCTGTGTCATTGGCCTGATTTTAAGAATCTGAGCCTTTGTGACACTTGACAAGTGAGCCAGATTCTTAAGGAATCTGAGCAATTTAATGGGGGGCTGAGGGAGGAGATGTACCTTTTATGTACAAAGGCTGTGGAAAGATCTGAATGTGATCTAGGAGTGGCCAATAGGCTGGGGTAACCCTGAGGTAACTATGAAGGGGTCTAGATGGAATTAAGGAGTGGTGAAATAGCCTGGGGTGGGGCTAGGTTCAGACAATGAGCGCCTCAATGAAAGGGCAGTTAAAAGAAGTATACTGGGGTGGGCAATGCCTGGTGAACTCCAGAGACTCAGCCATGTGGGAAAGTTCAGGGGCTAGGTTGACAGTTCAAAGGGGAGGAGGGGTCCAGAGCCCAGACCCCTATCAGTGATATGTACCTGAGGAGGGAACACCCACAGTGAGGAATCCTCATATCCCTAAAGGCATAGGTGAAATTTGATAATTCAGCAGGATAGTCTCCTAAAGGATCCCTTTGGAATCTCTAAAGTCACTTAGTCCCTGGGTCCCCAATTCACAGGACTGGGCAATCAGTCCAGTTGAGGCTCGGGCACTTCTGGCATGTTTCCTACAAAGCAAGCAACTTCCTTTGTTGAAGAAGAATGTGCCCAAGCAGGGATTACACTGGATCAACATTTCTGTCCAAAAAAGAGCTTTCCCTTAATTAGCACTTTTCCCTTCCAAGCTTGTCTTAAGACAAACACTTTGATAACATTGCAATACCACATTCCTCTTAATTGACTCACCCCCTTTGAAACTGAAGCACAAATATGCCATTTAAAGGGTAGTCCCCAACATCAGCTTTGGTTACAGAGAAACTGCTCCCACCCCAGGACCGTGGGAGGAGGGACCCACAGCAGCATCTGCCTTAACCTTTCAGCAAGGTGACCAAAAGATGATGCCATTAAAATGTGTGTGAATCAGCCCACAGGGGAGACAGCTTATCTCAATCTGCCCACAGACTTCACTGTCTCAACAGACATGGCCCAAGGGCCACCTGTGGAAGCTTTTCTTACATTCCTATTCAAAACAAAAGAAATGTATCCTGGCACAGCAATGATGCTGCCTGAGAGGAGTACAAGACTACTTCCTTACTTAGTGGGGTAGGAGGAGGGAATAATTAGAATAGCAGACATTTATAGGGCATTTCAAAATTTGCAAGGCACTTTATACATATGATCTCATTTGATCCTCACAACAACTCCGTGTGATATATATTATTATAATCCTCATTTTACAAATAGGGAAACTGAGAGGTTGGGATGCCCATGGTCACATAGTTAGAAAGTGCATGAGGCAGGATTTGAACTCAGGTCTTTTTGGTAGTAGATCCAGATCTATTCACTGTGCTACCCAGCTGCCTCATGGATAGAATTAGATTTGGAGTTAGGAAGGTCTGAGTTCAAATCTTCCCTAATACACTTAATAGCTGTTTGATCCTGGGCAAGTCACTTAACCATTTTCAGCCTCAGTTTTCTTATCTGTAGAATGAGGATAATAATAGCAACTGCCTCCCAGGGTCATTATAAGGATCAAATAAGAACATGTAGACAAGCGCTTTGCATACCTTAAAGCTCTCTATCAATGCCAACTTGGTGTTGTTCTTGCTGTTGCAAAGCACTGTTAGGTGATGGTATATGAAGACAAGAAGCAAATCGTTCTTGCCCTCAGGGCACTTACATTCCACTGAGAAATTTCAGTTCAACAAATAAGCAAATACAAAGTATTTGTAATACATTATTTATATACAATTTGTAATATGGTAATATAAAGTAATATATTATAATTATATTATAATAATATAAGATAACATAAAGTAATAATTTGTCGTACAAATACAAAGTATATGTAAAATCATGCAAAGTCACCTGAATTTGGACAGAGGTTGTGTGAATGCAGAGAAGTGGGTGGATCTGAGAAATGTTACAGACAAGACTTGTTGACTGATTGGAAGTGGGAAATGAGGACAGGGAAGGATGGAAGATGATTCCAAAGCTGCAACCTTGGAAAGATTGTAGGGACCCCAACAAAATAGAGACATTTAGGAAAAGCATAGGTGTATGGGGGGGGTGGCATATAGAGTTTTGGACATGATGAGTTCCAGATGCCTAAGGTACAATCTGTCATCCACTCATTCTTGTACTATTATAGTAATCTGCTGGTTGGTTTCCCAGCCTCAAGTCTTTCCATATTCCAGTCCACCCTTTACTAATCTGTCAACTAGATTTTCCTAAAACGTGGATCTGAATGTGTTATACTCCCCCTGCCCCAAGTCAATAAACTCTAGTAACTCCCTATTACATAAAAAGGTTCTTTGAGGCTTTTAAATCTTGTCTTTTAGGTCTTCTTACTTTACATTTTATTCCATTCCACTTACTTTACAATCCAAAAAGCTGATTTTCTGTCCCTTGAACATGACATTGTGTCTCCTGCCTCCTTATCTTTTCATTGGCTGTCTTCTGTGCCTGGAATGCTCTTCCTCCTCACCTCCATCTCTTGCTTTCCCTAGATTCTTCCAAGACTCAACTTAATTCCACCTTCTACAAGAAGCCTTCTCTCCTCACATCCCAATATCTTATTCCTTACTATTACTCTCACTCTTAAGGTTGCCTTCTATCTACTCTGTATATATTTGTACATTCGTTGTTCTTTATAGGTAGCCTTCCCCATCAGACTATGAGCTCTTTGAGAGCAAGGAATATATATTTTTCTTACTTTCTTTTTTTTCCCTTTTTAAATTGTATTTTTAATTTATGGAATAAAACAAGCATCTCCATAAACTAATATAATAAAAAGATGTTTACACATGAAACTGTAAATCTATTATATGCAATTTGCTATTCCTTTAAAATATACAATAAAGTTATCATGTAAATTTCTTTTTTTTTCTTTTTTTCTTCCTTCCCTCCCACTCTAGAGATGGTTACCATTAGATACAAATACATACATAAGTGTGTGTGTGTGTGTGTGTGTATGTGGGTGTAAAATCATTCTATACATACTTTTACTTATTGGTTCTTTCCCTGGATGCAGATAATGTCTTCCTTTATATGTCCTTTGCAGTTAATTTGGGTATTTATAATAGTCAAAACTACTCATTTGCTCGAAGATGTTCTTAAAACAATATTGCTGTTATGGTACACAATGCACTCTTGGTTCTGCTTATTTCACTCTTCATTATTTCATGCAAGTCTATTCGTGTTTTTCTAAGATCGTTGAGCTGATCTTTTCTTTATAGTATAGTAGTATTCCATCACAGCCATATGCCACAACTTGTTCATCCATTCCCCAGCTGACAGACATTCCCACAATTTCCAGTTCTTTGCCACCACAAAGAGAGCTGCTGTAAATATTTTGGAAGATAAAGGTTCTTTTCCTTTTTCCCTAATCGTGTTTGGAAACAGACTTAGTAGTGGTATTACTAGGTCAAAAGGGTATAGGCAATGTAATAACTCTTTGGGCATATTTCCAGATTGCTCTCCAAAATGGTTGAATCAGTTCACAATTCCACCAACAATGAATCAGTGTCTCAATTTGTATTTTTTTTTTGTATCCCCAGCACTAGTATCTGGACCCTAGTAAGCACGTAATAAATGTGTATTGACTTGCCTTGTTGACTGACTGACTATGTCAATACAGGAAGAAATGTCCTACAGGCAGTTGTAATATAGTAATGAGATTCAGATGAGAGATAAGAGATGGATGAGTAGACCCGAAAGTCATCTCTACAGAGTTGATCGTGGAACACATGATTTCACCAAAGGGGAAGAGTGAAAGAAAAAGAAAAAAGCTTAGAATACTGCCTTGAGAGATACCCATGAAGATGATCCAGTAAGAAAGACAAAGAAAGAGCAGTCAGACTGGGAAAAGGGAAGTCAAGAGAGCATAGTATTCTGGAGGAATTCACAGAGGAGAGAGTGTCCAGAAAAAACAAAAAAAGAAAGATTGATAAAAGTTCTTTAGATTTCCCAATAAAGAGATCATTGAACTGGTAATCTCAGAGTTTCAGTTTCAAGTTCGAAACCATAATGTAAGGGATTTAGAAGTGAAGGCAGCAGAGGAGAGAGAAATAAGTAAATAGAGACAATTAGTATAGAGAATGTTTTCTAAGAGTTAAGCTGCAAATAGGAGAAGCAGCAATAGCTTGAAAGATCGTCAGGAACTACTGAAGATTTTATAAGGATAGAGAAGACACAAGCTTATTTATAGGCAATGGGGAAAGGACCAATGGATAAGGAGAGAAATTTTAAAATGAAAGAAAGAAAGGAAATGATTAAAGGATTTTGTCTCATTTATTATTTTATCCCTCATAGCACCTGGTACACTGCTTTTCCTACAGTAGGCCCTCAACAAATATTTATAGTATCAAAGAATATACAAAGGAATCTATTTGTGAATTAATTTTAAAAGAATTTATTAAGTTTCTGCTATGTGCCAAGCACATAATGTATGTTCTGTACTATGTGCCAAGCACATAATGTGGCTATGTGTGTGTGTGTATACATACATATATATATACACATACATATACATATACATACACATATACATGCACATGCACATATACATATACATATACATATACATATACATATACATATACATATACATATACATATACATATACATATACATATACATATACATATACATATACATATACATATACATATACATATACATATACATATACATATACATATACATATACATATATGTGTGTGTGTGTGTGCGTGCTAACTGGGGCCAAGGAAGGGAGTTTTGGTCTGGGGGGTCATAGGGATGGCAAATGGAGTCATATGTAAGTGGATTGCCACATACTTTCCAATGCATCAGTGGTAACACTGATTTCATCACTGTTCCCAGACATAGGATAGGATTGGGGTGGGGGAGGGAGAAGAGGGAGAGACTCTCAGTGAGAGTTTGGGGGTCAGCAGATTAAAGGCCAAAATATTAGAGGCCCTAGTTTGCGGATGGTAAGTCAATGGTGCCTGAAGCATGATCTGTGGCAAGGGTGGAGAACCCAAGGCCTTGAGGCTACATGTGGCCCTTTAGGTCTTCAAGTGAGGCCCTTTGACTGATTACAAACTTCACAAAACAAATCCCCTTTATAAAAGTATTTGTTCTTTAAAACTTGGATTCAGTGAAAAGCCACATTCGAGGATCTAGAAGGCCACATGTAGCCTCAAAACCACAGGTTCCACACCCCTGAATTCTATGGCTAGCTAAATACAGTGAATTGAAAATGTCTGTCTCATGACACCTATTCCAACTCACCACACACACACACACACACACACACACACACACACACACACACACTCAGAGAGCTCAGATTCTGCCATAGTAATGGCCTGTGTGTCTACAATACTTATAACATGTTATTTGGGATATACAGACAGGGCTTAAGAAATGAGTGGATTTTTTGCTTAAACTACTCAATTCCCTTTTTAATATAAGGCAAGTTCTTTCCGCATCTGTCATTTTCTCTACAGTCAAGTCAATTTTTGTCCCAGGTCTTGGCCATATCATTCCTAGATGCCTGTAATCTCTCTCCTGGCCCCAGTTTTCTCAACTATGGAAGGAAAAAGTTGAACTACATATTCTAAATACTATCTTCTTTGTTCTATATTCCTCCCTACCTAGCTCCATTCTCCAAATATTATGCACACTACAGATAAATCTATTTTTCGGGCCTGACACTTTGCACTTGGATTCCATTAGCTGTTATTTCTCAGTCCAGATGTTTCCCATTGTCCTCCTGATCACATATAAATTTGGATCTCTTACCTTCAACAACTAACCCCACCCTACCTGCCTGCTCTTGATTCCTACATCATCTAGGCCCTGCAAATTCCCTCACCATCAAGCTGGCTTCTTTACACATCTCTAAACCCAAAATGATTCAATGAATTCAGTCCAGGTCACACGTAGAAGATTCCTTGCCAGTGTTAGTCTGACAGAGGGCTCACTGCCCTTTTTTAAGTCCTTTGAACATGTTTGCTTCCATGCCAGCCCCAAGGTATTCACCTTTATCACATTATTGAACTTGGTAATCAGACTTGAGACAGGGAGGCCATTCCAAATTGATTGGCTCCACCAGTGTATATACGGTACAAGTGCCACTGGGCTCCACAGACAGCAACCTTCTAGTCAAAACAGGGGCTGTCTCCTGGTTTGCCCTCATTCCTCCTATTTTTGGGGGGGCTAGGCAACGGTGTCAAGTGACTTGCCCAGGGTCACACAGCTAGCAAGTGTTATGTGTCTGAGGCCAGATTTGAACTCAGGTCCTCCTGAATCCAGAGCCAGTGCTGTATCCACTGCGCCACCTAGCCATCCCTCATTTCTCCTATTAATTGTATTCTTTGTTGTTTTCAAATCTCACCCTTTGAGAGAGAGCTGCAGAGGAGATGAGAACAGTTGTACTGCTCTGAGCTCTTTTCTGTTCACAGTATCAGTTAGCCAACGTGGATTGTGTTTCCCATCATGCCTCATTGTTTCCAATGTGACAAATATAGAAGTAAATTAAAGTGCCCTTCTGGAACACAGTGTCCTACGATGGGTCATAGAAAACAACAACAAATCTCCTGGCAACATCTCCACTAGTCATTACATATCTCCCTGTCGCTTTATACAAAAAGTCATGGTTGGATCTATGATTTTATTGTCGAATCCCCTCTTCTGATGCCAACCACAAAGTCCTTCCTTCATGCCTTGGTGTGATATGCTTCCTGAGTTGTTGTGGATATCCCTTCTCATCTCTACTGCATCGAGGCTCTCTCTTCCTTTGAGATGAAGTTCAAACACAATTTTCTTCATGAAGTCTTATTTTGAGCCCCTGTCTGCTAGTACCCTCCCTCCCTCCCTGACATTGGATTTAACTACTTGGCACATAGTTACATTCATTCATTTCATATTTATGCTGTTGTGCCTCCTCCACTAAAATTGTATTTGTATCCCTAGCACCTAGGACAGTGCCTGATATAGAGTTGGTTCTTGAGGAGCACCTAGGACAGTGCCTGATATACACTTGGTTCTCAAGGAATGTGTGTAGATGGGCAGACTGGCTTAAAATTTTAATTATGTAGTGACGAGTTGATGAAAGATGCCCATTGTTTTTTTTTTCTCTTCTGTTCAGCTTACTTATTTTGGGGATCATCTTTATCCATTAGCTTTAGAAAGCAGAAAAGCACTGTTTAAAATTTTTAAATGTAAACAATCTCTAGGAAGAAGTGTTTGAAATAGAGTTAATTTCAAATACAAGCATATCTCATTTTATTGTGTTTTGCTTTATTGCACTTCACAGATATTGTGTTTTTTTACAAATTGAAGGTCTGTGGCAGCCCTGCACCAAGCAGGTCTTTTACCATCATTAATAGCATGTGCTCACATTGTGTCTCTATGTCACGTTTCGGTAATTCTCACAATATATCAATTTTTCTCATTATTGTTATATTTGTTATAATGATCTGTGATCAGTGACCTTTGATGTAACTACTGTAATCATTTTGGGGTGCCACAAATTTCATTTATATAAGACAGTGAAGTTGATTGATAAATGTTGCATGTATTCTGATGACTCCACCAACCAGCAGTTCCTCCATCTCTCTCCCTCTCTTTGGGTCTCCCAATTCCCTGAGATACAACAACATTGAAATTACCACAGTTAATAAACCCTACAATGATCTCTAAGCATGTAAGTGAAAGGAAGAGTCAATCATTGTGGCAAACTTCATTGTTGTTTCATTTTAAGAAATTGCCACAGTCATCCCAACCTTCAGCAGCCTCCACCCTGATCAGTCAGCAGCCATCAACATCTGGGAATGACCTTCTACCAGCAAAAAGATTACAACTCATTGAAGGTTCAGATGATGATTAGCATTTTTAACAATAAAGTATTTTTTTAAATTAAAATATGTACACTTTTTTTAGACAATAATACTATTGCATTCTTATTAGACCACAGTATAATGGAAACACCTCTTTTTATATGCACTGGCAAACCAAAATATCCATGTGACCTTGCTCTATTGCAATATTTGCTTTATTGTGGTAGTCTGGAACTGAACCTACAATAAATCCAGAGAATACCAGTATGCTCCAAGTTTCAATACTGACTGCAGAGTAAGGATTGTAGCATGTACATGTGTGTGATGTGGGGGGGGTGCAGAAAAACTGCATTGAATTCAAGAAGAATTTAAAGAGACCTCAAAAGGGACTAGGCACTTTTCTCCTGAAGAAGACTGAGGGACGTGATAGTTATTTTCAAATAGTGTTTTGCAAACCCTAAAGTGCTACATAAACATTAACTCTTATCATTGCTGTTGCTATCTTTATCATTATTATTATTTAAGAATTTGAAGGCATGTCAAGTAGGGCAGGGATTGGATTTGTTCTATTTGGCTTCAAAACTATGAAGCAGTGGAGAAACTGATAATGTTTTATTAATGGAAATGTTATTAAGGCAGAGACATTGCCATCTGCTTTGCCACTTCACTCTAAAGATCGTAGCACCTATCCATCTGACTTGCAGCTAAACCCTCCACTACGTGTTTTCTCCTCCTTTAGAAATGTGAGTTCTTTAGAGCACCGGCCCTGAAATCAGAAGGACCTGAGTTCAAATCTGGCCTCAGATCAAACACTTGACACTTACTAGCTATGTGACCCTGGGCAAGACATTTAACCCCAATTACCTTAAAAAAAAAAGTGAGCTCTTTGAGAGTCAGCAATGTCTTATTTTTCTCTGTGTATCCCCAGTGTTTAATAAAATGCTTAGCACGTAAGAAGTGCATGATAAATGTTTCATTCATTCATTCATTCACTCATTCATTCATTGAGTAGGTAGGTATTGCAAAGAGGAAGATTTAGGGTCTTCTTTAGGAAAAACTTACCTACCAAGAGAGCTGTCCAAAAGTGTCCTAAATCTTGTTAGTGTTCAAGCAGATGTTGGTTGGCCTTTTGTCAGGTATGTGATAGTCTGATTCTTTTTGTGCATAAGTTGAAGTATGTGTCTACTGGAGTCACTTCCAAGTCTCAAATGCTGTGATTCTATTACTTTAAAGCAACCTAGTTTGGGACTGGATTCAAATATGTGACTGTGGACAAGCTTTGAAGAGCCACTTCTCTTTGTTTTACTGGAGAAGTGGAAATAGTGCTGAAATGAGGGAATAAATGTAAAATACACAACAAACAAGCCCAAGGATAATTTGTTAGTATCACCACCAGTCTGTGAGATCCATTCGAGTACTCTTACTCTTGACTCTCTTGGAGGGTAGCCCCTCGAAGAGAGTGCTCATGGGTGGCAGAACACAAGTCTCTCCAATTTCTGTACCTGTTGTATTGGACACCTGCACATTAGCCAGGCAACAGGCTTCTGCCCAAATGTAGCTACAGCTTGCAACCTTGATTCCCTGACCTTCTCACTCTTTGAATGGTTTCAGATGCAAATATTTCAAGCTGTATCTGGATTTTATACAGAGAAAACTCTGCCTCCAAAGGACTATAAACTGAGAACTGATAGAAAATTGTTAACATCAAATGTTACCTGCCACTCCTTAATGATCCTAGTAATGGCAGAATTTACATTCCTGCTCTTAAGATATTTACTGATGATTGGGTTGAGCTGAACCACACTCTAAGTCCCCCCACCCAGAGATTTTACCTTGTAAAGGAACCTAGGTTGAGTTGGATTTCAGCTTCTAATGTCCTTGCCTCCTTCCATTAGGATTCACAGCATGAAAGGCAAAGCAATCAGAATGAAGTGGCTTTCTTTGCCCAGCTACCAAGGGCCTCTGGGGTCTTATAACCAGTTTTGCTACCTCATACTGCCTCCTCCCCATTTCTTCCTAAAGGTATAAGAAGCTTTTGCATGGGTCTTAGAGTTGAGAAATACATCGTCCTCTGCACTTGTGGAACATCCCCCAGGGTGGCAGGTTTGTTACCCTGTTATCTCAATTATAGATGCTTTATTGTACAACTCATGGCTTTGATTTATTTGAGGTATTGACAGTACCAATTGTATCTATTAATTTCCTGGATGTCCCTAAGTTAGCCCAGAGGAAAGAACAGCTGATTCATGTTAAGTAAGAGAAACCAACTTACTTCCTCAAAGTAAGTCAGCAGCTGAGGAGAGATTGTAGTACCCTCTCCCCTTCCTTGCTCCATTCAACTTGACTATGAACTTGAAAAAACTCTGCTAAGTTTGTTCACGGCAGATTTCAATGAAGAGAGGAGAGTTGAGCTGAACTTTGAAGAAAAAGGTAGGATTTAATTGAACAGGGAGAAGTAGGAAGGGCATTCTAGAGAGTGGAACTGTGTAAAGAGGTAAGAACACTTATTTTGAATGAGCATCACAAGCTAGCAAGACCAAACTAGACCAATTTAAGAAGTAACAAAATTCTGTGTAGGGTAGGAGTGGTAGACAAAGTTGGAGAGGTTGGTTGGGTCCCAGCTGCATAGGCTTTTTCTGGAATGGCACGATTAGGATTTTCAAACGCAACCTGTACGCAGAGTGGCACAGTGGAGAGATAGCCTCAAAGCCAGGAAGACCTGAGTTTAAATACAACCTCAGACAACTTACTGGCTGTGTGAACATGGACAAATCATTTAACCTTGGTTGCCTCAGTTGCTCATATGTAAAATGAGGTGAAGAAAGAAACAGCAAACCATTCCAGTATCTCTTCCAAGGGGAAAAACCCCAAATGGGGTCACAAAGAGTCAGACATGCCTAAAATGACTGATTCTGATTCTGATCATCATTATTATTATTATTATTACTTGACCTCTCAATGGTCAAGGTAACTCTTTAAGACTCCAAATTGCTGGTACAGCTAGGTGGCTCAGTGGATAAAGCAGTGGCCCTGGAGTCAGGAGGACCTGAGTTCAAATCCAGCCTCAGACACATGACACTATGACACTCTCTAGTTGTGTGACCCTGGGCAAATCACTTAACCCCAATTGCCTTCCCCTCCCCTCCCAAAAAAAAGACTCTAAGTTGCAGAGAAAGTGGTGATAAGCATTAGTAAAGGAAATCTATTCACCAGAACTTCCCTGCACTATTAAAGTAACAGAGGATGGTTCAAGACCATCAGAGGATGGTGCTGAACATTCACCTATACCATTCCGTATTCCATTCCATATACCATTCCATAGCAAATGAAGAACCATTGGAAATTCCAACAATGCCCAATAATGGGCAGAAGAGAAAAACTGGAATCTGCGATAAAAAGATTCAAAAAAGGAACAAAAGAGAATAACAAATCAAGAATGCAAATATTCAGAAGTGAAAGATAATCTAGAAGAAAAAAAGCAAAAAAAGCAGCATTAAAAGAAAATATGCTCACTATGCAAAATATATTGATCTTAAAAACAGGATGTGTAAAGACAACCTAAGGATCATAGGTCTCCCAGAAAACATGACAGAATAAGAAGCCTTGTTATTGTTTGTCCTTCATTTTCAAAGAGGACCAATGGTATCATGGTGTGATGTCTTGACTCTTGACTGATAAAAAAAAAAACCTTAAAACCATAATGAAAGAAATAATAAAAAGAGAACTACCTAGAACTTCTGAACATAGAAAATGAAATTCTAGTTGAAAGAATTCACAGATCATCCCCAGAAGAAAAAAAAAAAGGCCTGCAAACTCCAAGACACATAGTGATTAAATTTAACAATTCAATTCAGAAATAACAAGTTCTATAAGCCATCAGGAGAAAGATTTTCAAATATAACAGAAAAGAAATTTGAATAACACAAAACTATCCTATACTTATCAGAAAACTCAGGGGGGAAATGGGGGGAAAATATGTTCTGAAGAGCAATGGAGTTCAGAATGTAGCCTGGGGTGACCTACTCCACAAATATGAGCTTAACTCCAGGAGGTCCAACCAAGGGGCAATTTTCTCTGTCACATGCAGGAATTGGCTTTGTTTTGGGAGTGAGGCACAATGAAAAGGGGGAATCCTAAAAGCAAGCTCTACAAGAAATGGGTAGAATTCCAAAGAGAGAGAAGTCTAGAATGGAGAGCTTGTAATAAGTTATGTTTCTATAAAGAATATAGAGACAAGAGAGAGACTAGATAATTATATGAGCCAAGCAGAGAATGAGGGTCTATAGTAGAAAGAAAAGGTGGATAATGAAAAGAGTTTAAAAAAAAACCTCTCTCAGAAGAGGAGCAAAAAATGATTTTTTTAAACTCCTCAAAAGCAGAGATGTCTTTTACCCTTTTTGTCTCCTCAGTGCTTAACACAGGATCTGGCACATGATATGTGTTTAACAAATGCTTATTGACTGCCTGAAGACTTTCCTGATCCCCATAACTGGTAGTGCTTCCCCACCCCTGGAAAAGATGATTCCCTTGTACCTATTTTGTACTATATATTTATTAATGTACATGTTTCCTCCTAACAGATTATCAGCATCGTGAGGGCAGGATCTATTTTACTATTGTCTTTGTATTCCCAGGACCCAGAATCATTTCTGGTACATAGGGGGCACTTAATAACTGCTTGTCAACTGATTAATAGGAGAGATATAAAATAAGTGCCATGGGAGATCTAAGAAATTAAAGATCAATTCTAGCTGGAGTTATCAGGGAAGGATTCAGGAATAAGTAGCATTTGAGCTAGAGCTTGAAGGATGGGAAGGGTAAGTACAGATGATTGGTAGGGGAATAGTTAAGACATATGTGCAGAGGCAGAACACTGCAATACAAATTTGAGGAATGGCAAGCAAGTCAATTGAGTTGACACAAAAAAGGCATCATTAACTGGGGGCATCAGGAAAGACTTCGTGTAAAAGAAGCAGCATTTGAGCTTAGACTTTAAGGGTAGTAAGTGAGTCATGAAGCCAAGTCATGAAGAAGCCCTCCAGGCATAGGGGAGAATCCGTTTGAAGACACAGAAGGAAGAAACGGCATGTTGTATATAGGGAACAGCAAGCTGGCCAATTTGTCTAGAATGTAGAGTCAATCTCCCTGCCATCATAACTACCAGCTGCTCACCAACTGCCGCCAATGGACAATTAAGCCCAGTAGCCCTGACAACAGCAGTCCCTAACTCCTTTATCCCTTTCCCAATCAAGCAAATTAACTAGAGTTGCACCTACAGCTGTTATCCAGGAAAAGGACCCTTGAGATGAGACATGGAAATTCCTCTGCAGGTCCTTCAGCCCTCATCTGCTTAATAGTCACAGCAACAATAGTCACAGAAAACAAAGTGCTCATCACCAAAGTCCTTGGCATGGTCAAATGGCTCGACATCAGAAATACAGATTATCTTAAATGAAAATGACAGTAAAGAAGAAATATTAAAATCTGTCTTTATGTGGCATCCAGTGGGTTCTTCCCACTGGACTTGCAGACGAAATCTCCTATATGTGGAGTCTCTCCCTTTAGAATGAGAGCTCTTTGGGAACAGAGAGTGTCTTACTCAACTAATTGTATCCCCAGTGGTTAGAAGGATGTTTTATACCTAGTAAGTGCTTTTTTCATTCATTCATTTATTCAATCATTCTTGTATAGAGTATCACAGATATAGAGATGAAAGAGACCTCAGATACTGTAGAACCCAATTGCCTTCTTTTATACATGAATAAATTGAAATCCAAAGATTTTAGGTATCTTGCCCAAGGTCAACAGATAATAAATGTCAGAAGTGGAACTTGAACTCAGGTCCTCCAACCCCAGGGCCAGAATTCTTTTCATCAAACTAAAATATAAGAAGGGTAATGGGAGTTAAAGCTGGGAATACAGGCTAAAGCCAAATTATGGAGCACTCTAAATTACAGGCTAAGGAATTTGAACTTTGTTTGCTAGGCAATGGGAAGCCATAGAATGGTTTTTAAGCAACGTGGAGTAACCTGATAAGAGCTGTTCATTAGGAAGGATAATATGGCAGCACTACATAAAATGGATCAGCACAACAGGATCCTGAAGCCTGGAGACCTTTGGAAGGTGACAATGATGGGCAAGGTGAGAAAAAATGAGGGCCTGATAGTGGAAATGAAAACAAGAGACAGAGTCTAGAAATATTGCAAAGGTAGACTCAATAGTGATCAGAAATTAATTGGATGGGCAGGGGTGGAGAAAGAGGAGAACGATGAACCTAAGATGACTCAGGTTGCAATCCTGGATGACCAGAAGATGGAGCTGCTCATATGCACAAGCAAGTTACTTCCCATACTGGTACCTGCCTCCCTTTCCCAAAAAGAACTTACAGTGATACCAATGATACTTTTCCATATTTTGTTGAAGGAAGGAAATAAGCATTTATTAAGTACCAACTGTTTGCCAGACACTGTACCAAGTATTAATATTTGTAAATATTTCAGAAATATTATCTCAATTGATCCTTACACTAACTCTGTGAAGTAAATGCTATTATTATCATTTAACAGGTGAGAAAACTGAGGCAGACAGAGGTTAAGTGACTTTCCCAAGGTCATACAGTTAGTAAATGTCTGAAACAAGACCTGAACTCAGGTCTTCCTGTCTACAAGCCCAGGGCTCTATCTACTCTGCCTCACTGTGCTTCATAGAAGGCATTACCCCATTGTCTTACAGGAGCCCAGAAATCTTGGAAAATTATGCATGTTAACAACAGAAAATTCCACATAAGATGCATTAATAGCTTGTTAAGGCTTTTTTATCTGTTTTCTGTTTCACTTTTCTTTTTTTTTTTCCTTGTTTCTAGATAGTCAAGGTCACCTGGTCCTGGAGAGTAGCTAAAAAAAGGGACACATCTTTGATATCCAGATAGAATAAGAAGAGGGGGAGGAGGAAGAAGGAGGAAGAGGAGGAGAAGGAGGAAGAAGAAAAGAAATAGGAGAAGGAGGAGAAGGAGGAGGACAAGGAGGAGGAAGAAGAAGAGGAGGAGGAGAAGGAGAAGAAGAAGAAGAGAAGAAGAAGAAGAAGAAGAAGAAGAGAAGAAGAAGAAGAAGAAGAAGAAGAAGAAGAAGAAGAAGAAGATTGTAATCATATGCATCCTGTATATTCAGTAAAGGTCTTGAATACTCATTACTTTTATGATTCTAGGAATTGTTTTTCTGTATGAGAAATAGAATCTTTATAAAATCATGTATACCTTTGGACTTTGATTGTAGGTATGAAAGAAATAAAATTAGCCTCAGTTTCAGTCTTGCTTTACCATTTACTGCTTATGTAACTTTAAGCAGTCACTTTCACTCTCTGGGCTTCAGTTTTCTCAGCTGTAAAATAAGTGGGTTAGAAAAGATTATCTTTAAGTCTCCCTTCCTTCTCTAAATCCCACGCATCTATGATTCCAAGTTCCCTCTTTTCTGGCTGGACAGTTTGAGTGTAGATATACATGCAAAACAAATCAATCTGCCCTAGTGGTATCTCAATCTATAATTGTAAACAGTTTGGAGATTTCACAGATTATAATGGTGTAGAATAGCTTTAAAAAAAAAAAAGTCCTGGCTTTAGATTTAGGTACAAAGGACTCTGGGTTCAAATCTGAGCAATGACAGGTAAGAAACCTGTGCCATGCTGGGCAAGTCACTTCATGTCTAGAGCCCTCACTTTCTTCCTCTATAAAATAAGGACATGGGCTACATGATCTTCCCTTCCAACTCTGACATTTAACGATTTGGATTTTTTAAAAATCTACAACAAATGAAAAATGATAAGTATAGACAAGAAAGTAAATTGTGTCATCTCAGAAAACCAAAGTCAGTTAAAAAAAAGAAAATTATCACTCATTAACAAAATGATTAACAATTATTTTGATCACACCTAATATTATTAAATTTAAAAGTTTACAAATTGAATAAGGACTTTGTGGAGGGGGGAACTATATTACAGAGGGTGTCCCAAAAGTCTTCGTGCAATTTTAAGCTTTGATAACTTTTAAATAAGCTCTAGTTGCTTAAAGCTATGCAAAGGCCTCTGGGACACCCTATATAAGATGCATAAATTTTTTTGAGACAAAATAAAACAACTAAGATTATGTATTCATATTGACCTTACTGCTTGTTACATTTAAAAAACACCTTTTAATATGCAATATAGCTTCCTTTTGTTGGAATCACATACTGTATATGATTTGGCTGTGAGTTCACAAGATTTTTACATGCATTCTTTAATTCTTCATCAGGAAATCACTCATCATGTTCAATATTAAGTATGCTTTTGACAAAGTCAGTTTTTCAGAGTCTAGCCTCGATTATATAATTTTCAAGGCCATTTAAGTCAGGCAATTTTCCAGGTTATAGAAGCAAGTTCACCTCCATCTCTTGAATCAATTATCCCTTCCATGTTGCAGGAATTAGGGGTGTAGTACCTCAGAAATCTGGAAAATCTGTGAAAAAATTTTTGGCTCTCTGTACAAGTGAAGAAGAAATTGTATATATTTATAGTATTAAAAGATAAAATATGTTGATGTTATACAATACTACACATATATTTGATGCATTTCTGAGTTTCTAAACTTTTTCTATGTCACTTACTAGCCTTTACATGCTGTCTGTGGCTTCCTCAAAGCTCCCAAAAAATTCCCATTCAATTTCTTATGCCAACCCATAAAAATAGAAACCATGATGGGGAAAGTCATGATGTAAAGAGGATAACTGTGCATTTCTTAACCTTTATGGACATGTCATGGTATAATGGTGCCTTATGATGTCTTCTGTATTTAGCTATTTCTATTATTCCAAAACAATTCAGCTTTTCAGTACTAAATCTATCTACCACCATTCTCTCAATAAGTATAAGACTTCCAGCCACATTAGAAGTAAAAAAATTCACCAAACAATTTTTAGGGGCAGATATTTTACGGTCTAGAGAAGAAGCCTAGATCTTACGGAATCAACTGAACTTCGAGGTATAGCCTTGAATAAAAAAGTGAGTTTCATCAGGAAATATTACTTTTTTCCAACATTCAGTATTCTGGTTTTCATATTGTCTTGCTCATAACAATTTTTTTTCTTTCATAGCAATGTTTAACAGCTGGTTTTCCCACTTTCCTCTCACCATTTTCCAACTTCAAGAAATTATTGTGTGTCATACTGTAAAGTAAGAATATTAAACTCACATAGAAGTGGGGGCTGTTAAAGTGCATAATGAAATGGAATTTGTGTGTTTGTGTGTTATGGACTTCTTTGTAAATAGCAATTGAAAGGGAATAGTATGCTATAATGGAAAGATCACTAGCCTCAGAAACAGAGGACCTCAGCTCAGCTCCCACCACTGGGAGAACTTGGGCAAATCATCGAGGCTTTCTAAACCTCAGTTTCCTCAACTATAAAATGAGAGGATTAGGTCTATGATCCAATGATCTCCTGTAAAATTCAAATCTGTTCTCACAAGGAAAACAACAACTGGGGTCCAAGACAGAACAACATTTTAAAATGCAGCCTTTTAGAATTATACTTCAAATAAAATTAATGCTTATAGTCAAATATTAATGTTAAACAGTTGACAACCTATGAATGCAAGGTCCTATGTTGACTTTGTGTCTGATAAAGTAGCTTTAAAAAGCTAAATGAAGGGGCAGCTAGGTGGCACAGTGGATAGAGCACCGGCCCTGGATTCAGAATGACCTGAGTTCAAATCCGGCCTCAGACACATAACACTTACTAGCTGTGTGACCCTGGGCAAGTCACTTAACCTCCACTTCCCAACCAAAAAAAAAAAGCAGCTAAATGAAAACTATCAGTAGGTTAAACAGCTAGCACAAAGTGGATTTTGAAGCTGCTCATTTGTCATCACTTTCTCTTCTCGATCCTCCATCATTCTCCATGGCTGCTCACACTGTTTCTTCATGCATTGTGGAAGCTATTGACTTTAGAAATTCACAAGCTGATCCTGTGTGGAAAAGGAGAAAGGGAGAGACAGAGAGACAGAGAGAGACAGAGAGACAGAGACAGACAGAGAGAGAGAGAGAGAGAGAGACAGAGAGACAGAGAGACAGAGAGAGAGATTATAGAAGTAAATAAAATACAACAAAATATTATCTAATAGAGAAACTCATTTCCTGAAATACATGGCCGAGAAATCACAAAAACTCAATTCCTTCAGGTAATAAATACCAAATGTATTCTCTTCTTTATGAATTCATAGAATTATAGAATTGCGGTGCTGGAAGGGACCTTAAAGCGTGTCTAGTTTTGTAGGCTTTAAAGCTGGAAGAGATCTTAGAAAGTGGATTAGATTTGTTCCTCAGTATAGCGTGTGTTCAGTTCTGGGCACTATCTTTTAGAAAAGATGTTGATAAGCAGGAGACCATCCAGATGTGGGCAAGCAGACACTGTGCCAAAAAGTACTGGGAATGCAAATGATTCGAAATTCAAGAGAGGTCTATTTAGGCTTGATCTATATCAGTCAACTAGTATTGATTAATCACCCACCACGGGCCAGGCACTGTTCCAAGTATTGGGAATACAAAAAAAAAAAAAGGCAAAAAACCATCCCTGTTCTCTAGGAACTCACAGTCTAATAGGAAAGACAACATGTAAACTATGATCAGACTAGATATGTACGGGATAAATTAGATATCATCCTAGAAGGAAGGCTCTAAGATTAAGAAGGGCTGGGAAAGACCTCTTGCAAAAGGTTCGACTTCAGCTGAGACTTGAAGGAAATCCTGTAAGCAAAACCCAACAACCAGGGTTCTGCAAAATGGGAATGGGCTGTCTCAGAAGGAAGCTGATTTGACCCTTACTAGAGGTCTGTAGGAACAGCCAGAGTGACCATTGGTGGTATGCTGAGCACTAGGACTCGTCATATATTTTATGCCATGAGCTCCTTTCCCAGGCTGGTGAAGCACATGGACCCCTTCTCAGAATCATATTCCTAAAAGCATAAAATACATAGGACTTCCAAGGAAAACTCAATCATATATCAATGTAATTATCAGGAAGAAGAACCACAAAATAATCTAAACTGATTGTTGCAAAATTACGAAGAACAGGCCTCACCACAAAGAAAAGACACTGCCACCTGACTCCTTTGCAGAGCTGGGAGGTTCATGTGTGTGGTACACTGTATTTTTTTTTATTGATTTCTTAGCCCAGTGCCTGACACATTTGGTGCTTAATGCTTGTTGACTATTGATTGGTTTTCCTGATTTTCTTTTCTTCCTCTTTATTTTTCTCCAAAACTCATGATTAGTGCATGAGATGACTCTCTATGAGGGGAGAGGCAGAGGGACACTAGAAAAAAATTCTGATAATGCAGAAAGCAAAAGATAGCAATAAATTTTTTTAGATAGTTATCAGAATATTGGGGCACCTAGGTGGCACAGTGGATAGAGTGCCAGGCCTGGAGGCAGGAAGAACTAAGTTCAAATCTGGCCTCAGACATTAACTGTGTGACCCTGGGCAAATCACTTAACCCTATTTGCCTCAGTTTCCTCATCTGTAAAATGAGCTGGAGAAGGAAATGGCAGACCACTCCAATATCTTTGCCAAGAAAACCCCAAATGGAGTCACAAAAAGACAGACACAATTGAAAACAACTATCAGAATGTTTTTTTTTTTAAGAAAAAAAATCACACTTAAAATTAAGATCCTTTGCATTGGAAGAGGATCGTGTTCAGGTATGAGTTGGAACAAATGGTTTTTGAGGTCCCTTCCATCTTTGAAATCCTGTGATCTATACCATTAATATAGAAGATGATAAAACTGAGGAGCGGAGATTTTAAGTAACCTTCTTAAGTTTCAAAATCAGACTCCGGCTCTTCGAGTATGGCCTTTTCTGAATACTGTACTTATCCTTTTCAATCTTTTCTGCAGCATTTTGCACTGTTGATCATTCCCTACTCCCTGATACTCTCTTCTCCTTAGGTTGTCGGGACACCATTGTCTCCTGGTTGTCCTCCTACCTATCAGAGAACTCTTCCTCAGATTCCTTTGCTGGATTCTCATCTAGGTCATTCCCTCTAAAGGTAGGTGTTTCCCAAGGCTCTATCATCGGGCTTGTCTTCTCCCTTTACACTACTTCACTCATCACTTCCCATAGACTTAATGATCATAATTCAACTAGCTGGTTAAGTATTAAAGCTAATGACTCTTGAATCTAGCTATCTGGCTTTCACCTCTGTGCTGACCTCCAGTCTCACCTGTCCAACTTCTTTCCAGATATTTCAAACTGGATGCCCAGTAGACACCTTAAACTCAACATATCCAAAACTGAACTCATTATTTTCCCCCTAAATTCCTCCCCCACCCCTCCAAACTTCCCTATTGCCCCCAAGGGCACCACTATCCTCCCAGTCACCCAGGCTCACTATCAGCACCATCCTCAACTTCTCATTGTCTCTCACCACCCACTGACAAAGCCTGTCAATTTCACCCTTCCCTGTCTCTTGAATACACCCCTTCCCCCCCGTGATAGTGCCACCATCCTGGTGCACCCTGGGCCTCTTTATCACTTTAACTCCGGGCTATCACCATAGCCCGATGGTGGGTCTGCCTGACTCAAGTCTCTCCCACTATAGTTAATCCTCCATTCAGTGCCAAAGTCATTTTCCTCATGCACTGATCCAACCATGTCACACACCACACACACACACACACACACACACACACACACACACACACACACACATACACACACACTCACTCATTCACTCCAGTGGCTCCTGATTGCCTCCAGAATCAGATACAAAAGCATCTGTTTGGCATTCAAAGCTCATCATAACCTACTACCACCTCCCCACTACCTTTCTCATTTTCTTACATCTTACTTCCCACACCCAAACCCACCTGCCAACACACCCACCCACACACCCACATAGACACACCCCCTCACTCTGTCTCTGTCTATCTCTCTCTCTCCTTCCCTTCATCCCCCCAGTAATACTGGATGTTTCATGAATAGCTTTGTCATTCCTTGCTGTTCCACAAACAAGATGCTCCATCTCTCAGACCCAGGAATTTTCTCTGTCTTTCTCCCATGCCTGGAATACTCTGCCTCTTGGCTGAAATGGCTTTCTTCAAATACTAACTAGTGGGAAATTACAGTAAATTTTTTGTATACTGAATTTATTCCTTCTGAGGAATGTTTGTATTTGGAATGGAGTGCAGTATGAGGCACTCCCTATATCCTCCTACTGAGTCCTGAGCTTCATACTTCGTGGAGAAAATGAAGGCCATTCACTGAGAACTCCATCTTTTCCTCTCCTCCTCATCTCACATCACTCAGATGCCTTCTTTCACTACCTTCTCCTCACAATCCTGTCTCACATGAAGAAACAGCCCTTTTCCTTCACACAGTAAGCCCTTCTTTTTTCATGCATCATGCCATTCTAGGCTCTCTTCTCCAGCAGACTCCTCCTTCTATAAACCTCACTCTCTCACTAATCTGCGATCTCTCCCTGCCTACTGGCGTCTTCCCTACTGCCTACAAAGACGCTCATGTTTCCCCAATCTAGAAACAACAACAACAACAACCTTCATCTGGCCATCCCTGCTAGATATCATCCCTGTATATCTCTTCCCTTTCATGTCTGAACTCCTTGTGAAAGTTATCTACAATTATTACCTATGCTTCCTTTCCTCTCATTTTCTTCTTTCTATTTCTTCTGTCCTTGTCATTCAACTGAAAATACTCTCAGGGGCAGCTAGGTAGTGCAGTGGATAGATCACCAAGCCTGCAGTCAGGAGGACTTGAGTTCAAATCCAACCTCAGACCAGATACTTGACACTTACTAGCTGTGTGACCCTGGGCAAGTAACTTAACGCCAACTCCAAAAAAGAAGAAAGAAAGAAAGAAAGAAAGAAAGAAAGAAAGAAAGAAAGAAAGAAAGAAAGAAAGAAAGAAAGAAAGAAGAAGAGAAAGAGAAGAGAAGAGAGAGAAGAGAAGAGAAGAGAAGAGAAGAGAAGAGAAGAGAAGAGAAGAGAAGAAAGAAAGAGAAGAGAAGAGAAGAGAAGAGAAAAGAAAAGACGAGAAAAGAAAAGAAAATACTCTTACCAAAGTTACCCAGGATTACCTAATTGCCAAATCTAATGGCCTTTTTTTAATCTTCATCTTTCCTGGTTTCTTTATACCTTTGATACTGTCAATCACCACTTTTCCTGGATATTATCTCCTTTCTAGAGTTTTGTGACAATGCTATATCTTCTCCTATTTATCTGATTGTTTCTACTTTGCTAGATTGTTTCCTAGATCACATTAACCATAGGTGATCCCCCATAAGTCTATCCTTGGTTAGCTTTTATCCTCTCATATTATCTTGCTAGGTGATATCCATTTTCAAGGCTTCAGTTACAATCTCAATGAAGATGAGTCTCGGATCTAAATATCCAATCATAACCTCTCCCCCCGATTACCAAACTTGCATCACCACATACCTATTAGACATCTCAAACTAGGTATCCCATAGATATCTTAAACTCAATATATTCAAAACTGAACTTATTATCTTTTCCTTCAAACTATCCCCTCTTCCAAATGTCCCTGTTACTATCCGAGCTTCCCACCCTCCAGGTTCAAAATCTTGGTGTCAGCCTGGCTTCTTCATTCTCTCTCACACCCCAAATCCAATCTGTTGCCAAGTCCCAGTGATTTGACCTTTGTAACTTCTCTCAAATACTTCCCTTTCTCTCTTCTGATGCTACCACCACACTGGTTCAGGCCTTCATCACCTTAAGCCTAGACTATTGCAACAGTGTGTGTTTGGTCTTCCAGACTCCAGTCTATCCCCACTCTAATCCATCCTCAACTGAAAAAGTTTCCTAAAAAAAGTAGATCTGAACATGTCACTCCTGTATTCATTAAATTCCATATTACCTCTATGATCTAAAAGTCCTTGTAGAACCAATGTGTAACTTGACCCAATCTTCTCAACATCTCACACTTTTTTTCTATGTGTTCTAGAATCTAGCAACACTAATGTACTTACTGTTCCTCAAACAATACATGCTATCTCTCAATAGCCTTTTCACCAGCTATCCCCCATGTGTGGAATGCTCCCCCTCTTTACTGGCTTCCTTAAAGACTTAGTTTGTTCAAAAAGTGGAGCCCACTGGTGATACTTGCCCTTTGAAATGGTCTTCCATTTACACTATCTACTTTCTTGCACAAACCTATTTCTATGTTGTCTCTTCCATTAGAATGGGATGAGCTCCTTGAGGGCAGGGAATATGTTTTTGCCATTTTGTTTTGTTTTGGTTTTGTATGCCCAATACTTAACATAGTGCCTGGCTCATAGTAACTGTTAGAAGTTGAGAATCTCTAAGGTACAAATAGATGATCCCCCAAATCTCTAAGGTACAGATAAATAATCCTCAAAATTTCAGTTAGTGTTTATATGCCCTAAATGATTGTTGCTGGGAAATATTAGCTAGTTTTCTGAAGGAAGTTTCTAAAGCAATTTGAGCCCTTTGGAATAAAAGTGCTAGATGAATCTATAAATAAATAAATTGAACTTGAAGCTTCCAGGGCAAACTTGCACAGCGATGACTTGACAGAGGGGATAAAAGCAATATGCAGGGAGATAATGTTTAGACTAAGATAAGTAGGGGAGCAGAATCCAGAACACTTAGAATATTATTAGCAAAATATTTCTTTAACATGAGCTTGCCAATCGGCATGGGATACCCAGGGAACAATAAGGAGAGGAAAAAAGGAAAAGAATCCCAGTGCAATGGAAAATAGGAGATGAGGAACTGAAATATGACCACTGGAACACAAAGAATATTGCCTTTAACTTCTCCTCATAGCATCTCCATCCCTGCAGAGCAGAACCCTGTCAGGGGAGGGGTCCAACAGGAGTTGAAAAAAATAAAAATAAAACACACACACGTGCTTTTAGAGATGATCCCAAGTTACATTTAACTCCCCAACCCCCCAGTAGTGCTATTGAGAATAGGATACTTGAAAGCCAAGAAAGGACAAAATTGAGGTGGCCAATTATCCCTAAATTCCTCCTGTGGTATTTGACATAGTCATCTGTTACGTTTCTTCTTTATAGATGTGAAAAGCAGTGTATAAGTGTTTGCTGGTCTGCACCATACAAGAGGAATAGAACTTGTTTTGTTTGGTGAAGGAAGATAGGCCCATTTTTCTTTATCATTAATTGTTTGTTATGTGTTCTAGCCTGCTCATATACATCATGTGCTTCTCTCTCCCTCTCTCTCTTCTCTCTCTTCTCTCTCTCTCTCTCTCTCTCTCCTCTCTCTCTGGCTCTCTCTCTGTTTCTCCCTCTCTCTCTCTCTCTCTCTCTCTCTCTCTCTCTCTCTCTCTCTCTCTCTCTCTCTCTCCCTCTCTCTCTTCTCTCTCTCTCTCTCTCTCTCTCTCTCTCTCTCTCTCTCTCTCTCTCTCTCCTCCTGAGTGATACTCACTTTAATTCTTTGGAGATCACATATAGCAACAACAAAAATATTTATGCAGTGTTTACTATGTACCAGGAACTGTTGACGTCTAGAAAACTTTCCCAACAAAGATGTCCAAAAGTGCTGTGGTCTACTTTGAGAAGCGGTGTGTTCCTCTTCCGCAAAGGATTTCAAGCACAGGCTGATGACCACCTGTTGGGTACATTATATGTGGGGAAGGGATTCTTTTCATGTATAAGTTGGACTGGAAGACAACTGAGGTGTCTTTCAACTTACAAATTGCATGATTTCTGTGAAGGTCTTATCCAAGCCCAAGAAAACAATCAAGGAATAAGTGTTTATTAAGCTCCTATTATATGCCAGGCACTGGAGATACAAAGACAAAAATGAAAGAATTGCCGTTTTCAAGGACCTTGCAAATTACTGGATTCATTCAGGAGTCTTGGGTGCTTGACTATTCTAGAGCCATCCTTAATAAAGGAGCACAGACCAAGAGCTAGGACGGACCTCAAAGGTCATCTAGTGCAACCCTATTATTTTACAAATGAGAAACTGAGACCCAGAGATGATAGTTGGCCTGTAAGAAAGTGAGACAGTGTCAGATAGGATTGGACTTCAGGTCTTCTGATTCCAATGCTCATTCTGCTATCCCATCCCTCCCTCACACCTTTTCTTTCCCTTTTAAAGAGCTTACTAAGGATAATAATCTTCTTAAGAGATGTCTTATTTTACAACTATTCACATTAGTAAGTTTTTAGTTTACGTATTATTTTTGGTATATGTACTTTCATTTAGTCTTTGGGTCAATGTCACTTTCTTTTTTGTTGTTAGCAACGCAACTTGGCCAGCTGCCAATCTAAAACAATCCCCCTCTAACTCTGCCCTTTCTCTGTAACCTGACCTGGTTACCTTTATGGATGAGAGAAAAGAGTCTTTAAATTACCACAGCTTGGGTACTACCGTTAGTCAGACATGGAAAGCTTCTAACTCTCTGGGTGCTACACTGTGGATAAATCAAATGTTTGGCACAGAGAGCAGAGTTGATGACTGTGGGAGAGATCAAGAAAAGTAGACCCCTGCAAAGCCAAGCTGAAAGGGGGAGATTATATCATCAGTTCATCAGAACACCTTTTAGGCTTCTACGTCCTATGACTGGCTTTCTGTGCAACTGTGGACACTTTGCAATAACATGTGTCTTAGTTTATCCATCAGTGGAAGAGGGTAAAATGTTAGTTGAGTTATACTTAAAGGCACCAATGGATCCACGACTTCACAGATGCTCCCTCCAATGTTGTAGATTCCAAGTCCATTTGTTCTGCACAACTTTTATCCGTGTCCTTGCCCGTGTTCACCATGTGGGATCTTCCTCATGTGGTGGGGGCATTCATCACTTTCTTTTGATATTGAGAAGCCAACGGTGGAGCATGCCAACATCCAACAGTTACCACTAGCTCTTGACAAGTGGCCAGTCAATCTTTTTCAATCACTCATTTCTCTGAAAACACATCCTTTAGTCCAGTTCTTCCTCATCATTAATTTTTGTTATGTGTTCTTCTAGCCTGCCCCCACACATGTTGTGCCTCTGCCTGAGCGAAACTCATTTTAATTCTTTAGAAACTACACATGATAATAATAATAATATCTAACTTTACATAGCACTTACTCTGTGCCAGAACTGCATTAAGCAGCATATAATTATCATCTCATTTGATCTTCATAACAACTCTGAGAAGTAAGTTCTTTTTACAGAGGAGGAAGCTGAGGCAAACACTGATTAAGTGACTAGCCGGGGCTTACACAGCTAGTAACTATCTGAGGCCAGACTTGAACTCAGGTCTTCCTGACTCCAGACCCAGCCCTCTATCCAGTGTGCCACATTTTAGAAGGCCTTTTTTAAAATGTGTACAGTAGAGGTACCACATCACACTTGTCAGATTGGCTAACATGACAAAACAGGAAAACGATAAATTTGAAGAAGTGTGGGAAAATTGGAACACTAATGTATTGTTGGTGGAGTTGTGAACTGATCCAACCATTCTGGAGAGCAATTTGGAACTATGCCTAAAGGTCTATAAAACTGTACATACCCTTTTATCCAGCAATACCACTATATGTTTGTATCCCAAAAAGATCATAAAAAATGGGAAAGGACGCATGTGTACAAAAATATTTATAGCAGCTCTTTTTGTGGTGGCAAAGAATTGGAAATTGAGAGGATGCCCATATGGGGAATGGCTGAACAAAATGTGACATATTAATATAATGGAATACTATTGTGCTATAACAAATGATGAGCAGGTATATTTCAGAAAATTCTGGAAAGACTTACATGAACTGATGCTGAGTGAAGTGAGCAGAACCAGGAAAACACTGTACACAGTAACAGCAACATTGTGCAGTGACTGACTTTGTTAGACTTAGCTCTTCTTGGTAATGTAATGATCTAAGACAATTCCAAAAGACTTATGATAGAAAATGCTATGCACATCCAGAGAAAGAACTATGGAGTCTGAATGTAGATCGAAGCATATTTTCTCTTCTTTTGTTGTTTTATTTTGTTTTATTTTTTCATTCTTGTGGTTTTTTTCCTTTTGTTCTGATTCTTCTTTCACAGAATGACTAATATGGAAATATGTTTAATATGATTGTACATGTACAACCTATATCAGATAGCATGCCATCTTTGGGAGGGAGAGAAGGAGGGGGGAAATTTAGAATTCAAAATCTTATAAAAATGAATGTTGAAAACTAATAATTAATTTAAAAAATAAAATGTATAGTAGGTCCTCGGTGATTATTTGTTGAATGAATGAACAAATGGATATATCCGGGTCAAAGGACTAAATGTTATTTTTATAAACATCATGCTGATAGTTTATGTATTTAAAAATGTGATTCTGAGAAGGAGATTCACCAGACTGCCAAAAGGGACCATGACACAAAGGTTAAAAACCTTAGGTGAAGTGAGAGGGGTAGTGACACCACAAACCAGCTCTAAAAAGCTGGTGCACGGACCAGCTTAGAGGCATGTGAAGTCCTCCTGTTCCCATCTGCCACCACCTCTACCTGTAGCCCAACTCCATAGGAGTCTATTGGATGATGACAGAAGAAGAAACCAGAAGTCTGAAGCCAATCCTGAGTTTCCTAGCACTAAGTGGTACAAAAGGTAGAGTCCTGGACCATGAGTCAGGTTAAAATCTGTCTTCGGTGCACTTAGAAGCAGTGTGGTCTGGAGCTAGTCACATAACTTCTCTGAGGGGAATAAAAGCGTACCTACTTCACAGAGCCATTCTGAGGATCAAATGAGATAATGGCATTTCCACCAGTCTCCTAAACCTTTCCCTTCACCATTGGCAGCTAGGTGGCCTAGTGGATAGAGTACTAGGCTTGGAATCAAGAAGACTCTTCTTTCTGAGTTTAAATCTGGCCTTAGACACTTACTAGCTGTGTGACCCTGGGCAAGTCACTTAACCCTTTTTACCTCAGTTTCCCATCTATAAAATGAGCTGGAGAAGAAAATAGCAAACCACTCCAAAATCTTTGCCAAGAAAACTTCAAACAGGGTCACAAAGAGTGGGACAGAATTGAAAAGACTGAACATTGAACCCTTCACCATCCCACCCTTACCAGGTACAGAAGGGGAACTCTACCTAAGGAGGCATGATACATGCTAGGTTTACAGACTGTCACAGTTCTACAACCAAAAGAAATTTTTATCATCATCATTACCATGCTCTCTTGTCTCATCTCCCTCCTTCTCTCTCTCTCTCTCTCTCTCTCTCTCTCTCTCTCTCTCTCTCTCTCTATCTATCTATCCATCTCTCCACTTCTCCCTCTCCCCCTCCCTCCCTCTCTCCCTCCCTCTTCATCTGTGTCTCTGTCTCTGTGTCTGTCTCTGCATCTCTGCGTCTGTCTGTGTCTCTCTCTGTCTCTCTCTGCCTCTGTCTCTCTCTCTCTCTCCATCTGTCTCACTCTCTCTGTCTCTCTCAGAGAGAAAGACAGAGAGAGAGAGAGAGAGAGAGAGAGAGAGAGAGAGAGAGAGAGAGAGAGACTATAGTCCCCCCCAATCCAGGGGTTCTTAACTTTTGTATGTGTGTCAAGGACCCCTTCAGCAACCTGGTGGAGCTTCTGGATGACTCATCAGAATCATGTTTCTAAATCCATAAAATAAAAGATACGGGATTACAAAGAAAACTAATTATATTCAAATACAGTTACCAAAATCTATTTTGTTTAAGTTCATAGACTCCAATTTCAAAACCCTTGTTCTAGGGCAGTCAGGGGAATGAGTCATTCTTGAGCCCAGGCTACACTGAAAAAAATTTTTAAATCTCCTAAAAAGAGACAGCTTATTTGTACAGAATAGCCTTCACTCTCCCTGTCTCCTATTAATAGAGACAGGACGTGGCCTGACACTGCTCTTGTCTGCTCACACACTCACACACACACTGCAAGTCACACGTCAGAACATACACACTGCCAAAAACACTATATTTGAAAGCAGAATCTCATACAAGCTAGACTGTCCTTGTTAGGTTAAAACCCAGTGGCTATAGATACTCCTTTAGAATTACCTGGAGGGTTAAAATAGAGATGACTTCATCTCTAACACTAAATTCCACTAGTAATCAGATTTAGAAAACCGGTTCTGACTTGGGTGGCCAAACTGTCACTCTGTTACTATGACCTTTATTACATGGGTGTGCGTGTGTTTCTATTAAAGATGAGGCCTCTACATAAGAGGTCAATAAGCCAACAAGCCAACAAGTATTTATAACATGCCTACAATGTGCCTGGCAATGTGCCAAGCTCTGGGGATACAAAGAAGTGGAAAAAACATTCCCTATATTCAAAGAGTAACAGTTTAATGGGAGAGACAACATGTAAACAGCTATTTATATATAAGTTATATCCAGAACAAATAGGATAGAATTCACTGAGGGAAGGCATTACTAATATTAAGGGAGACGTAGAGAGTCTCTTTGCAGATGGTAAAACTTTATCTGAGACCTGAAGGAAGCCAAGGAAGGTCGGAGACAGAAATGACAGGAAGAGTTCCAAGCATGGGAGACAGCCTGTGAAAATACTCAGGAAATGGGGTATGTTATTCAAGGAACAGCAAGGAAGCCAGTGATATTGGACTTCTGAGGACAGTGGAGGGATAAGGTTTAAGAAGAATGGAAGGGAAGGACAGATTATAAAGGTCTTTGAATGTCAAAAAAAGAGCAGTTTATATTAAATCTTGGAGGTAATGGGGAGCTAATTATTAAACTGGGTAGTAGGGAGGGTGATATGGTCAGACCTCTGTTTTTAGAAGATCAGTTTGACAGTCAAGTGGAGGATGAACTGGAGTGGGGAGAAAATTGAGGCCAGGAGACCAGCCGATATACTAGTATAATAATCTAGGTGTGAGGAGATAAGGGCCTACACCAAGGAGGAAGCAGTGACAGAGTAGAAAAGACATGTTACAAAGGGAGAAAGGACAGGTCTCAGCAACTGGTTGGCTATAGGGGGGTGAGAATGAGGAGCAAAGGATGAAACCCAGGTGACTGGGAGGATGATGGAATCCTCTTCAGTAATAAGGAAGTTAGGAAGAAGAGAGGATCTGGGAGGAGAAGAAGATAATGAGTTAGGTTTTAAACATGTTGCATTTAAAATGTGTGTAACACAGCCAGTTCAAAATGTACGATAGGCTATTGGAGATGCAAGACTAGAAGTCAGTAGAGAGGTTTTTGTTGTTGTTATTTAGTTGTTTCAATCATATCTGACTCTCTATGGCCCCATTTGGGATTTTCTTGACAAAGATATTAGAATAGTTTGCCATTTCCCTCTCCAGATCATTTTTACAGATGAGGAAAATGAAGTAAACAGGGTTAAGTGACTTATCCAAGGTCACACAGCTAGGAAGCATCTGAGGCTGGATTTGAACTCAGATCTCCCTAACTGTAGGCTCACCGCCTACCTGACCCTGGTAGAGAAGTCAGAACTGAATAAATAAATCTGAGAGTCATCTGCATAAAGATTATAATTGAATACATGGGAGCTGATTAGATCACCAAGTGACATAGTATAGAGGAAGAAGAGAAGAGGGTCCAAAGAATACCCACAGTTAACAGGTGTGACCTGGAAGAAGATCCAGCAAAAGAGCCTGAAAAAGAAGTCAGACAGGTAGGAGGAGAACCAAGTGTCATGAAAACCCAGAGGGAAAAGAGTAGTCAGGAGAAGGGGGTGATCAACAGTGTCAAAGGATGCAGAGAGAGCAACAGGAACGAGGCTCGAGAAAAGGCCATTAGACTTGACAATTAAGTGAACATTGGTGACTTTGAACTTTGAATGATGAGCTCAGAAGCCAGATAGTAAAGGGTTTCGATTTTAGGAGGAAGAAAAGTGGGGATAGTTTGCCCAAGGAGTTTAGCCACACACAAAAAAAAAAAAAGGAAGAGAGATATAGAATGATAACTATCAGAGATGGATGAATCAAGTGACAGCTTGTAATGGATGGAGGAGATATGGGCATGTTTGTAGGCAGCAGGGAAGCAAAGAGATTGAAAATTAGGAAGAGGGTGGGAATGATAGAGGGGACAATCTGCTGGAAAAGATTGGAGACAATGGGCTCAGAGATGCCTGTAAAGAGGCTTGCCTTGGCAAACAGAAAGGCTACCTCTTCTTAAGAGGCTGGAGAGAAGGAGAAGTAAGTGTCAAAAGTGAAATAAGATAAGGAGTGGACAAGAGGGAAAATAGATGAAAGGTCTAAATTTTTTTATCAGTGAATTATGAGACTAATTTCTAGCTGAGAGGGTGAGATGTGAAAGCCACGAGAGGATTGAGAAGCATGAAAATATTTAAAAAGACCATGTGGTGAGGGGGATGGTGAATCAATTAGTGAAGCACAAAGATTGCCTTGCTGCAGTGAGGGTCCAGTTGAGATTGTATAACGTAAATTTGTAATGGACTCAGTCAACACGGTTTTGTGATTTTATCCAGCTTTCTCTGGCAGTAGCTGTATAGGAGCAAAACCAGAAGATAATGGGAGTAATTCAGGGCTGAAATTTGGTGGGAAAAGATCTTGCATAGGATGAGGAGTCAAGAGACTGGAGAGAAGAGAGCAGTATAAAGGTGAGGTGTTTCACCAATGGCTCAAAATGGGGAAGGGAGGAGAGTGTAGCTGGCGCAGGGATGATGGCCTGGGAGGTCAAAGAACCGACTGATGCTCAGATTGGATATTGTAGATGAAGAATAGGTTTTGAAGTTTCAAGGAAAAGGGAGAGGTGGAATTACAATAGATTGTGATCTGATCATAGAATTTCAGAATTACAAACAGGGAAGTGGGTGAGGATAGCTGAGGTGGGGTGGAGGAGTAGATCATGGAAAATAAATAAGTTGAGGAATTGGGAAGTTAGAGTGTATAAGGGAGTATCATTGTATACATTGAAGTCTCCTAGCACTAGGGAAGGCTTTGAGGAGGAGGGAAAGATTGTGAGCCAAGAGATCACCTTTTTGAGGAAAGGATAGTGTCCAGGATGTCAGTAGATGACAGCCACCAGAATCTTGTTGGGGTGACAAATATGGATTGTATAAACCTCAAATGAAGAGAGAGTCTGAGTGATGGTGACTGTGGGAGAACCCAGAAGAGGCAAGAGTGAGCAAGGAATATTCCAACTCCCTCTCCAAGACCAGTGAGTCAGGGTATGAGTCAAAGTGCCACCAGGGCTGGAAATAGTGGCCAGGGAAGATGCATGTGTCTTCTGGAGGGAGACAAGAAGAAAAGAGCAGGAAAAGAACAGGCTTAAGGCCAAAGCTAGTTTGTTAGCTATAGAGCAGGTATCCCAGAGAACAGTGTGGAAGGGGTGGGAAGCTTCAGAATGGGATGTTGGTGAAATTGGATTGAGAATAAAGGGAATGACAAGAAGTCATTCTTCATTCTTGAAGAAGATCAGAATGATGTCACTCTGTTGGACTCAAGGTACAGCACATCTGCCTGTGGCTGATCAGACCAATACGAGCTCTGAAGGTTCTACCACAGGTCAGACACAAATAATCCCTGTGAACATTTGGAGTGGAGATGTCTCCAAATTTGAGCATTTCACCTTTCTTTTGAGCTACTGCAATTCTGTTTTGTTCATAGAGCCTTCTTTGATGCAGGCACACCATGTTGGGAGGTGTTATGCCAGGGTCTCCAGTGTCTCACAATTAATTCCAAGTTCTTCAGAGATACCTTAATGGGGCCGAAGAATAATATTTGATCAATAGTGGAAAGGGCTTCAGAATCACTCAAATGGGGAGGGAAATGACAGATTGGGAGCATGTTAATAATTGAGGAATGAGTTCGTGTAGGTTATCACTGTCCATAGAAGTTCAGCTTAGGGATGGAGCTGACCTGAAAGGTGTAGTAGCAGTGCATAGCTGGACTTAGTATGAATGCTATGACTTTTGTGTGAAGTGCTCCCCAGTCGCCTGAGGGCTATGGAGTTTGGGTGACCAGGTCAAAAAATAAGCCAAAAACCATTTAAATCAATCTTGTAGCTCTCCCAAACTTGATGTCCATACAGTCCACAAAGATGAACCAAAGGGATTTCCAAGCAGACTTCGTAGAGTGGTTATATGGCACTTTTTATATCTTTCACAATAGTCAGCTCTGAATCTGATAGGGCCCACTCCAAATAAAAGAAGAAAACATTTTAGCTCCAACCATCAGCTGACCAAAAGCCAGATGACCCCTGGTGTAATTTTACAACTTTTTAAAGGAAAGTAAATCAGTTAACCAAATCATAGGCAAAATGTTGACTGAGTACAGATAAGTGCATGAAATCTCAAAACTAATTTTCAATCTTGCAGTCAGCAAACCGGATTTTCTGAGCTACTGGACATGAAATGAACAGAAAAAACAGAAGTCTTGTTTAATTTTTGAAAATGGTAGTTTTCACCAGTCTTCTGATGCTGGGGATGGGAAAGGAGAGCAGAGACTGGTGGCAGATGGGGATAGAAATGCTTCCAGTAGCTAAACACTATTCACTTTTGTTTGTTCTGTTTTGGTTTGTGGTTATTCAAACTTGGAATTTCATCCTATTGGCTCTGATTCTGACTCTGTAGACATCACCTCCCTACCTCAATTGCCTTCTCAGTCAGTCAAGTAGCATTTAAGTGCCTACTGTGTGTCAGACACTGTGCTAAGTTCTAGGGATACAAAGAAGTGTAAAATAATAATAATAATAATAATAATAATAATAATAAATAATAATAAAAGTCTACCCTGTTAGACTGTGACAACACGAAAGCAACTATATACAAACAAGATCTATACAGGATAAATTGGGGGATAGCCACAGAGAAAAGGCACTAAGAAAAAGGAAGGCTAGAAGAGACTTCTTAGCTTACCTTCACTGAGACTTGAAGGAAGCTAGGAGGTGAAGATGAGGAGGGAGGGCATTCCAGGTATGGAGCCAGCCAGTGAAAACAATCAAGTCTGGAGTTGGGGTATTATCATCAAGGAATATTGAGGAGGCTGATTGAAGGGAGTAAGGTGTAAGAAGACTAGAAGGATGGGGCCCTGCAGGTTATGAAGAGCCTTCAAGATCAAACAGAGGATTTTGTATTTGATCCTGGAGGTAATAGGAGTCATTGAAGTTTATTGAATGAAAGAATAATATGTTCTGACACTTGTGTTAGGGAGATCAGCTTTGGATTGGAGTGGGAAAAAAGTGGAGGCAGGGAGGCCAACCAGGAATTGTTTCAATAGTCCAGATATGACATTATAAGGGCTTGCATTATGATGGTGCTATCGTCAGAGGAGAGAAAGTCATGTATGTGAGAGATATTACAAAGATGAAAATGACCGGTCTTGGTCACTGAGTGGATATGTGGGGTGAGAGAGAATGAGGAGTCAAAGATGACACCTGGTCATGAGCATGGGTGAGTGGGAGGATGGCAGTGCTCTTGAAGGTAGCAAGAAAGTGGGGGGGGGAGAACAGGGATAAAAATGAGTTCAGCTTTAGACACATTGAGCTTGAGATGGAACTCTGGAAGTTCCCTCATTACCTTCTGCCTTCTCACCCTGGAAGATTCCTTCACCTTTTTAGCCCCACTGTCCCATCAATGAGCTCCTCCCAGAACCTCCATTTTGAGGCAAGACTTAGGCCAGCCATCTTTCATTCCTTTCCTGACCCTGCATCTGACTTTGCCCCCACCCTTGCATGCATACTTCCTCCCACCCCTTTTATGTATTGTCTTTCCCCTATTTCTCCACATCACTTCAACTCTGAAATCCACATGTCCTCAGAACCTCCTGCCCTGGGGCCCTTTCCTCCCTCTGCACGGAAAGGATAGAGGGTGGGCACTGGAAAGAGACTCTCATGTCTTCCATGTAAGGAGAGTGGCATGGCAACCAACTCAACATTTCCCACCAGCTGCAAGACTTCATCATGGCCCTGAGCCAGGTACCCTCTCTCCTTCTCTCCTCTCCCACTTTTCAGTTTCTTTTTATGAGTTGTCTTCCCCATTCAATTGTAAGCTCATAAAGGGCAGGGACTATTTTTTGCCTTTTTTTATATCTCCAGAGTTTAGCACAGTGCCTGGCACATAGTAAGTGCTTCATAAATAGTTCTTTACTGGACTTGATGCAGACAGGTCATAGTATGGAAATCCTCGCTGTCCACGAAAACCTTCGTAATGATGACAACTCATACTTTATAGCTTATAGGTGGTAAGTATTAAGCTCAGGGCATCTAACTCTAAGGCTGGTTTTGTTGCTACCATACCACAATGCCTCTCAAACTATGGAGAATATTTTAAAAGGGTCATTTTGCTATAATAATTAGAATATACCCTGGGGTCTCACAACTTGTAGCACTGAACCTTGGGCAAAAAATATCAGACTTGCCATTCCTACACTACTCAGTAATGAAGTCATTAGGAGACTTCAGTATCACACCTGAAAAATCATTTGAATTTGGTCAACTCCTCAGTCTCTGGCCATCTTAGGAAGAAGTTCATGATTCCACTCAACTCAGTAATCAGCAACCACAGGGCTTGCTTTTTAAAACTATTTATTTATTTACTGTGATTCATTTAAGAAAGTGGCAGTAATACAAATTAACTTAAATGTATGTGAGGGTACTTTTTTTTTTCCTGGAGAGCAGGTTGTTACACATTTTCTAGCACCCCCCTGCATGCAGCTATAGATAGGGATATAGTTGATATATGAAGTGTATCAGTATTGTGCCTGTGCATAGATTTACATTCATGCCCACACACACATTTTGTTTTAAAACCCTTGTTCTCTCAGCCAATCTCAAGAAGTTTATTCCTTATAAAAAAAAAATCTGAAGTCAGTATCATATATATGACAAAAGGCAGTGTGTTGATGAAGATAAATATTTTTGGATTTTATGAAAATACTTGTGAGGTATTTTTAGCCTTCAACAGCTACACTCTCCTTTGATACTTGCCCCCTTCCCACCCCCAAAAAATACACAAGATCTGAGAGAACATGAAACCCAAAGGAGAGCAAGCATTTGGCTCATGCACCAAGTAAACAGATTTTTCATGTTCATAATTTTTCAGAAAAATAACCTGGGATGGGAGGAGTGAATGGAAATGAGAAATGTATCAAGACATTTATTTAATCTCCCAAACTGGCCATGTGTTCTGCATTAAGAATGTGTACTGTCCCTATGCAGTTATACTGTCTTTGATTAAAAACACCAGGAAAACACAACACAGTAGTTTAGGAAGCTGGTTCAGCTGGGCCTCTTCCCTCCCCCAGCCCCACCTCCATTTTCTAAAAGTACACTACCCCTCTACATCATTAAACATGTTTATAGGATTTGGGAAGCCCTGCTGGGTAATAGGAGTGGTGGGAGTTGGGAGACAGTGCAGCTGCAGGAAAAATGATTGTCCTCCTTCATACCTTTTTGGTGAGATTTGGTGAGAAATTCAGGAAAGAAATACATTTCAAGGAGGCTTTTCTTAAATGTTTTCCAGTGGAAACCGAGTTTGACATTTCCTAAGCCATGTCTTCTCTGAATTCATCATTCATACTGTATCATTCTTTGATCCAGCAGTGGTGTTGAAACCCAAGTGGATCAGGTTAACCCGTCAGCTGCTTGGCAGGGCCCTGTTAATGACAGCTGCAATCTGAGCCTTTAGCTATGTCCCAACCAGATAGCTGCCATAGTAGAAGGTTGGTCTTTTTGTTAAGGGGACATCTCTCCCCAACTCCCCTTCTCATAAAATGGCCATGAAAAAGATAACAACATTGAAATACAATAACAAGAGCTATTATTGCATTACTCCTTTATTTCTGGTGAGCACCTCTGAAGAAGGAGCTCTTGAAGCAGGCCATCCTGACCCCTTTTGATGTTTTCTTCTCTATCTAGTTTTCAAGAACCTGGAATCTGGACAACCACAGAACAGAGACAGCACTGGAAAAGAGACCTGGGCTGAGAGAGGCAGGAGAGATTCCAGTTTCAGACAACGGTTCCTGATTCTCATGATTGGGATGGGTCACAATCTCCCTCAGCATTGTGAAATTAGGGGCTCAGACCAGGTCGAAAAGGCCTTTCCCCATGAGTCTATTTAGTTCAGCCTTCAAAGCTGAGATGGGCTTAGCTTAAGGAATAGCTTTCTTAATAATGATAAAAATCTAATTTCCTTAACACATGTTAATGTCCTGAAAAATGATCCACGCAATCTGCTCCCAAGGAACAGAAGCAAATCCTGCTGGAAAGATATAACTTATCTAAAGCTAAATTGAACTCTTTTTGGGGTTTTTTTTTGTTTTTCAAATTTGCACTGATCTCAACATTGTTAGTCTAATAATCCCACCTACAGGCAGCTAGGTAATAGAGTATATAGGGCATTAGGCCTAGAGTAAGGATGAGTTCAAATCCAGTCTCAGATAGTTATGAGTTGTGTGACCCTGGACAAGTTACAACCTCAGTTTCCCCAATGGTAAAATGTAGATAATAATACCCCTACCCTCCCAAGGTGGTTGTGAGGATCACCTGAGATATTATTTGTGAAGTATCTAGCATAGGGTCTGGCACAAAGTAGGTGCTTAATAGATACTTGTTTCCTGCCCATTCCTTTTGTTCCTAATAGGATTATAGATTTCAAGTTAAAAGGAATATAGAGTTCACCCTTCATTTCACAGAGGAGATACAGAGGCCCAGAGAGTTCAGTGACTTTCCCAAAGTCAAAAGGTGGTTTGATTCCAAATCCATCACTGTCCTCACCGTACCACACACTAGAAAGATGTAGGCAAACTGAACACAAGTCTGCTGACTTCTCTGGAGCATAGGAAAATGGTGCCTTCGGATTTTTAATTATAAAAACTTTCCCTTTAAAAGAAAACATGCCTGAAATAGATGAAATGGGACATCTTTTCTTATACTAAGCAAAATGAAAGGAACGCAGGCTGAAACAAAGGCTATCCCAAAAGTAAACTTACAAGTATGTATATCTAATTTTACCCAGGTGTTGACATATAAGGGTTTCCTAGATTTAGGTAGAAACCAAAGATGGACCGAATCAAGCCTTAGCCAGTTCCTTGGGAGCCACACAGGTGAGGAAAACTGAGGCAAACTGGGTTAAGTGACTTGCTTAGGATTACATACAGTGTCTGAGGTCAAATTTGAACTCATGAAGACGTCTTCTTGATTCCAGACCTTGCACTCTGGCGCCACCTAGCGGCCATTAATTTGAATCTGCACTAGTTTCTTTGGCTTATAGCCAAGGGCAAAGGAAAGCTTGCCCTGAAAATTACTCTGTTATCTCCAGTAGGTGCACATGTGAATGTACATTGATTGTAAGCTTCTTGAGGGCAGACACCCTTTCTCATTCTTGTCTTTGTATCTCCAGTGCCTAGCCTACTGATGCAAACATAGGAAGAGCTTAATCAAAGTTAATCAGATTGAATTAAATGTAAACAATTCCTAATTTAATTTAGTCTTTTCTATTATGTGCATAAAACAAGGCTCCCCTAGGGAAAGCTGTAGCCATAGGGACTTAAAGGTCTAAGACATGTACAGTATAAATAAGGGGCTCACTCTGGAGAAATATTCAGCAGTGGTAGAAAAAGAACAAAGAAAACCTGAGTTCAAAACTTGCCTCTCTGAGAACTCAGGTGACTCACTCAAACCTCCCAAGCCTCGCTTTTCTCATCTGTAATGTTAGAATGTTGGGACTATCTGGCCACTAATATCCTTTCCGAGCTCTAAACTGATCATCGTGTGTATAAAAAGCTGATGGGCTGAGACCAAAGGAACTACTGCAGATTCAAATGAAGGGTAGTTTGGTGGCGCCAGAGTACAGGGCCTGGAGTCAGGAAGACTCATCTTCATGAGTTCAAATCTGGCCTCAGACACTTACTATCTGTAATCCTGAGCAAGTCATTTAACCATGTGTGCCTCAGTTTCCTCTTCTGTAAAATGAGCCAGAGAAGAAAATGGCACACCACTCCAGTATCTTTTGCCAAGAAAACCCCAAATGGGATCAAGAAGAGGTAGACACAACTGAACAACAAAAACTAAGCTCACTTGCTGGGGTGAAGGGAGCCAGTCAGGATCAGTGCTCCCAGACCCATAAATTCATAGACTCAGACTGTTAGACTCCTACCAACCTTAGAAATTAAGTAGTTGAATTCCCTCATTTTACAAAGGAAGAAACTGAAACCCACAGAAGTTAGCACGTGCTCAGGTCACCCAAATAGTTAACATCAGACTCAAAAGCCATTAAGACTCTGCAATAGCCCAACACAAATGTTTCAACATCTGACAGTTCAATGGTGGGACATGGCAACTGTCTCCCCTACATTGCTTTTATGGGGATGGGAGGGAGGGAAGTGAGGGAAGAAAAGTTCTTTGGCTTACACTCCCAAACATGGATTCTTAACTCTGTGTGTGTGTGTGTGTGTGTGTGTGTGTGTGTGTGTGTGTGTGCGCGTGTCTGTGTGTTTTAGACCCCTTTGGCAGTCTAGCGAAGCCTATGAACCCCTTTACAAAATGATAATTTTAAATAAAAATATAATAGACACAAATTCAATTCAATAAAGAAGTGCCTGCCATGTACCAGGCATCGCATTAAGTGCTAGGGATGCAAATTAGCAAGACATTGTCTTCCCTCGAGGAGCTTACAATATAATGGGGGAAGATAACACATAAAGGAAGCTGAAAGGGGCAGATGGGGAGCCCAGGAGTACCTGGCTATGGTACAGTGTTCAATGGAGTTGAAGACAAGCATCGCTGCTGATAGAGATTACTCGGAATGTACTGAACTTTCAGAACTTTTTATTTTTAGTTTATGGGATAAAAGAATTTCCATAATGTAGCATAATAAAAAAAAGGTGACTGCATATGAAACTGGCAAATCTATTATGTACAACTTGTTATTCCTTTTAAATATATAACAAGTTATTTTATAAATTTCTTTTTTTCCTTTTTTCTTCTCCCCCCCCCAGAGGTGGCTACCATTAGACGCAAAAATGGCTATATATGCAAAACCATTCAGTAAATACTTCTATTTATCAGTTCTTTCTCTGGATGCAGATAGTGTCTTCCCTCATATGTCTTTTGTAGTTAATTTGGGTCTTTATAATAGTCAAAATGACCTATTCCCTCAGAGTTATTCTTAAAACAATATTGCTGTTACTGTATACAATGTTCTCTTGGTTCTGCTCATTTCACTCTGTTATTTCGAGCAAGTCTATCCATGTTCTTCTAAGATCATGGAGCTTATCATTTCTTTAAAGGAAAGCTTTGGGAAAGGTTTACGGTTCAGAGGGAGAGGCATCTGAGGGAGCTGAGAAGGTGTCATGTATCAAAATCAAATGAGATTTCAGGTGATCCTCTTATCCTGGAAGAATGGGTGGTGTTCTGTGGAATTTAAACCTAGCCAAGCTGCTGATGAAGAAAGCAGTGTTATCTGCAAAGTTCTGAAACTTCCAACTTTCTATAAAGGAAGGTTTTATGAGTAATTTGTTGCTAGAATACCTAGATCATAAAGGAAATCAATTATATTGAAATAAAGATGTAGATTTTTCCCATCCAAATTCACAGACATCCCCCATCCCAAGAACTATTCATAGACCCCACGGGAACCCCAGTTTAACCGAACTCCTGTTCTCAAAAAAGACTGCAAATTCAACTTGAAAATCCTCAGAGAAAGGACCCATTAATCAAGTACTCTTAAGCAGGGATGCTGCAATGCAAGTGACCTTTCGATTCATTTTATAGAGAAAAAAATTATTCTCATGAGAAGAAGGATACACTGCCCAAGAGATTACCTGATAAGCCTTGATGGCCTGTTTGATGTCCTACAGGTCAAACATCCTGATGGTTGACTAAATTTCCTAGTGTCATTGACGATGCTGATCAGATATCTTAGCATCCTGTAGATACAGAGAAGCCCTGAATTCAAATCCAGCCTCAGTTAAACTTCCTAGCAGTGTGATCATGAGCAAGAAGCCATTCTGTCTCAGTTTCCTCATCTATAAAATGGGGGTGATAATAGCACCTGCTTCTCGGGGTTGTTTCAAGGACCAAATGAGATCATATTAATAAAGTGCTTTGCAAATCTTAAAGCACTATATAAATAATAGTTATTGTTATAACTATTATCACACCACAAGAAAAACAACAAGAAAACAAAGAATTTTTCTCTGGTAGCTCGGCTCCCTCTGATCATTTGCAAGCTCTTTTCTCAGGACATTGTTATTCCTAAATGAGCAGGTTGGTCAAGGTAATTGGTTGTTATGACAATCAGATTTCTGCTCTCTCCTCACATCAGCCTTCAAGGTTGAACCTAGGTTTTATATTTTAAGTTCTACATGCAAAAGATATTGGAGTATAGAAGCTGCTAGGTCTTGTGAAATCCTCTTTTTCCACAGTATTGAGGCAGGTTTTTTTTTTTTCACTTGTTGCTTGCAATATTTTCTCTTTAACCTGGGGATTGTGAAACTTGGCTATGACATTCATATAAATTTTGTTCCTGGGATCTTTTTCAGGTGATGAATAGTAGGTTTTTTTCTTTTTCTGCTTCACTTTCTTGTTCTAGAACTTCCTTAATAATTTCTTCTAATATTGTATCCAGATTCTTTTTTTGATCATAACTTTCAAGTAGTCCAACAATTCTTATATTGTATCTCTTTGATCTGTTCTCATCAAAGTAGGAACCAGTCAGCATAAAGTGTTTTTTGTTTTTGTTTTGTTTTGTTCGTAAAAAAAAAAAAAAAGCTTTTGTGTATGGACCCAAGGTAGACTCTATGTCTGATGTCCTTGTGCTGAGAGGCCCATGACCAAGATAGCTTCTGGCCAATGAATTTTTTGGTCATGGCAACTTCCTAAAACCATCTCCCAAGTCACACTAGGGTCAGAATCTGTGTTGGTAGGAGGGAGTGCCAATATTGATGGAAACATCACCCTTTGATGTATGGAGGGATCTTTAAACAGCTGCTTAGTTGACATAATCTTGACGGCACATCTCAGTGTACTGAATGAATTCTTCAGTTTTTGCCCAAGTGCTTATTTTTTTTTTCCCTAAGGTTTTGCCTTAGGTATGGCAGCCCACACTTTCCCATGGATTCTCCTTAAACATACTCACAGATCAAAATGGTATTGTATACATACACACAACCTGTATTTATCTCACGTACATTTTAGATGTACTTTCTTCCCTAGTACAATATAAGTTCCTTGAGAGTAGTGACTACTTCAATATGAGTTTTGTATCTCCAGTGCCTATTCTTCGACCTCTTTTTCCCCCCAGATCCATGATTTTATTGGTATAGAATACTTCCAGTAAGGAATGCCTTCTACCAATGCAATACACAGCCTCAGAGGGTTGCCTAGAACATTCAGAGGTTTAGTGATTTCCCCAGGATGGCATCATCAATACATGTCAGATGCAGGATTTAAATCTAGGCCCTCTTGCATTTGAAGCCAGCCAGGTCTAGATGCACCATGCCCTGTTGTCTCTCAATTGGCACATAGTAGGAGCTTAACAAATCCTTATTGATTGATTGATCTCGCTTCCTCTCCTCTTTCTTTCCTTTTGCAGAGCATTTATTACCAAAATTGATCGGTAAATTTGTGTCAAATAACCAACCCGGCCTCAGAGTTATTGAAGAGGGCTTGGAATTCATCCTCTGCTTATCTACAGGTGGGAAAATCCCGGAATTATTTCAGTGAGAGTATTGATTAGCACCACTAAGTTGAAACAGTTTCTCTTCAGTAAGGCATTGGGGCAATCCAGAAGACTCTCCTAGCTTTGCTTCTGCAAATCTCTTGCAATGCCTGGAACCCCATCACCTATCTGGCCTTGAAGGACCATTTCAGATCCCACTTTCTCACCTTCTGTGATCAGTCTGGCCAAAACTGACTTCTCCCTCATAAAATGAGAATCAGAAGGGACTTTTAAGTACATCTTGTCCAAGAGTTCTTTTAACCTTTTTTTGTTTCATGAGCCTTAATGGGAGTCTGAATTTCAGAATGATTTTAAATAATTAAAGGAAATGCTATTTTTCCCCATCCAAGTTCACAGGACCCTTGAAGTCTATCCATAGATCCCTTGGATGTCTGTGGACCCCAGGTTAAGAAGCTCTGATCTAGTCTTGATCTAATGAAGGAAACTGAGGCCCAGAGATGATAAATGACCTGTTTTAGGATTAGGATTTAAATTAAGCTCCCCTAATCCAACATCCAGTTCTCTTTCCATTGGACCTTGCCACCTCCAGTGATCTCCCACAACACCTCATTCATGCCTCTTCTGTTACCATGCTAACTTCTGTTCTGTATAACTGTGTTGGTGCACATATTATCTCCCTTATTAGAATTCATTAAATTCATCCAGGGAAGACACTGTCTTATCTATTGTTTTATTACCCCAGTCTAATACAGCTCTGAGAAGCTGGGTAGCACAATGGATAGAACGCCAGGCCTAAAGTCAGCAAGAGCTCAAATCTGGCCTCAGACATTTACCAGCTGTGTGACCCTGAGCAATCACGCTGTTTGCCTCAGTTTCCTCATTTGTAAAATGAGCTGGAGAAGGAAATGGCAAATTACTCCAGTATCTTTGCCAAGAAAATCCCAAAATGAGGTCATGAAGAGTTTATATATAGTTATTTGCCTGGTGTCGCTCCCAATAGACTACAAGCTCTTGGAGGGCAGGGACTATTTGGGGCAGCTCAGTAGTACAGTGGATAGAGTGCCAGGCCTGGAGTCAAGAAGTCATCTTCCTGAGTTCAAATCTGGCCTCAAACACTTACTAGCTGTGTGACCCTGGGCAAGTCAGTTCACCCTGTTTGCCTCTGTTTCCTCACCTGAAAAATGAGCTGGAGAAGGAAATGGCAAACCGCTCCAGTATCTTTACCAAGAAAACCCCAAAAGGGGTCATGAAGCGTTAAACACAGCTGAACAACAATAGCACAGCTCTATGCGTAAGCATACAGATGTTAAAGAAATGTTCACCGAATGAAGCTACGTTCAATCAAGCAGGCTGAATGTAATTGTGGCCCTCTTAGGAACATGCATTTTAGAAACTGAATGAGGAGAAGGCAGGAAAAACCCTGCAGGGTCTAAAAAAAAAAGTCAGGCAACTGCTCTGAAGGCTAGACTTATTATGCAGATGGATGGCAGGCAGTGGAATCATTAAAACAAGCGTTCGGCAGCCTGCATAGCAACATTTTGATGGCTTGTTTGTATCTCAAAGAGAGCGGTAAATAATATAAATCGAATGAAGCAGGACTCAGTGTTGGGCTGAGTCTGCAAACACCCTCCCCATCCTCCACCTGTTACCTGCGCATTCTTATGCTTACCTCACATCAGCAAACCGAAGGATCTGGGATATTTTCCATTAGAAGTGCCCACATGCTCCTGCCCCAGATAGCGCCTCAAGTTAGCCTCGAGGCAAAACAGAAATATTGGTGATAAATTTCATCATCTGCCCAAGAATTACAATACAAGAGCCCAGATATACGGTCAGCTCTTGACTAGGAGTAGGTAAACTGTGTACATGGTCACGTGTCACTTAATTTTGCTTTTGAGGTTTTATTGATATTATTCCCTACTCTGTGTAGGCAACCAGGTGGTACATGGATAGAGGACTGGGTCTGAAATCAGATAGAAAGTAGAAAGTTCAAAGCCTACCACAGACAATTACTATCTGAGGTAGGATTTGAACATAGATCTTTTTGTCTAGCTGTGTGACCTCGGGTAAGTCACTCACTGCCTCAGCCTCAGTTTCCTCAACCATAAAATGGGAATAATAACACCTACCTCCCAGGATTGCCGTAAGGATAAAATGAAGTAATATTTACAAAGCCCTGTGTGTCCAGCACATAGTAGGTACTTAAGAGTTGCTCCCTTCTATTTGCTTCCTATACAAGTCCTTTGATGACATTGCAATGTTTCTCTTTATTCATATTCTCAACATTTTAGGGGGACTAATGCACAGAAGGTTCCTGCAGGACTCAGGAGTCCAGGCTCACAGAGCACACAATGAGGGGATTTCTGAAGGCAATAGGCTGGTGGGGCTGGAGGTAGAGATTATGTTCCTGTTGCTCCATGAAATCTACAGGCCATCAGGGGCTGAAAGGAAAAGACATCTTAATTACCTCCTCCACCTCCTAGAAGAGGAAAGCTAGAAAAACAACAAGCTTAGAGAAGAGAGGAAAGAAAATGAAGAGGGAAAAAAAAGCACCTCTGCTGTATTCTAATAGGTGATACAGTCCCTTCTTAGGATAGAGTGAAGAGTGGGGAAGAGTTTAGAATGGGAAAAATCAGAGACTTCTCACCTCTTCCTCAACCAAATTCTCAGCACACTTTATTTTGCTTCAAGTGTTTCATTTTCACATCATTAGACCTTTCCATGTTTGTGTCCATAAAATGGGGTACAAAGTCAGTGGGGGAGGGATGGCAGATTATCCACTTATTATCCCTCTCTTTCTCTGTCTATCTATCTATCTATCTTTCCCTACAAATAATCAAGATGTGGAGGTAGGAACCACAAAATCTACCAATAGATGGGATATGTGGGGTGAGGGAGAGTGGAGTCAAAAATTACATGGGGATTGTAAACCTAGGTAATGAGAGCTATGTTGGTGACCTTGATAGGAAAAGGGAAGTTTGGAATTTGGCAGGGAGGGGGATGCAGTAGGCTGTGGAGAGAAGTTTGAAGGGAAGGATAATATAATGAGATACTTAATGAAGATCACAACCCATCTATGCCTGCTCATCCTATGTAACTCCCTCTGTCACACAGAATGGGACAAAATAAGTATGAAGTATGACAAAAACGTGTGTGTGGGGTGTGTGTGTGTGTGTGTGTGTGTGTGTGTGTGTGTGTGTGTGTAGGGAATGTTATGAAGATGCTTGCTACAACCATGAAAGACCTGGGGGTAGCAGGTAGGGAGTAGGGGCTAGGGGGTAGGTGTACCAGGAGTTAGGAGTCAGAATTTTCTGAGCAGCATCAGCATATGTAGGGCTATTGGTGCCAGTAATTATAGGTTATAACTATCCTGAAGGGCCAAAGCCTGACTAGAAGCAGGAAGATTGGAAGCTTGCACAGTGGAAGGAGGAACAGAGCAGGGGACTGTTGGGTTATGCTAAAGACAAACTCCATGTTTGTCTCTCACTGAGAAAGTGGAATGCAAACCATATTTCTGCCCTTCATTTGGCTGGTCACACCCAGTGCTTTTCTGCACCATCACTCAATGCCAGCCTTCTTTCAATCCCACTGAAGCACCCCACCCATGTCTGCTTTCTTTAGTCATTATTCCACATTCATCTCCTTTCTTTACCTCCTTATACCATCAATTAGTACTTACCTATCTGTATTCTACACTTTCCAGGCTCTCAGTGAGAAAATCCAAAAAACTAATCTGATCTAATGGGTTAATGGATTAATATGTTAGTGAGTTATTCTTCAAAGATGATATGAACATCTTAACAAGGCCCTCCTGAATACAATGCATAAATCTAAAGAGTGACTCTACCAATGAGAATATCAAGAATCATGGCAAGTCAATAGGGATATATTTGGGGTCAAAGGTGAGGAGGAAAATTAGGAGGGGGTTGAACTTTTCAGCAGTCTGCAGAACTCTCAGTGACATAGCCACCACTAACTCGTCCCATTCATAGGGCTGGTTTCTAGTTGATGAAGGATTAGTAGGGTTGGAGAATGGGAAGTTGTTTTAGCCTAGAGCCAAGAACTTCCAGGCAGTCTGATGAATTCTAGGACCCTTGGGCTTAGCTTTTAGTTTAATACTTCTTGCTGCTACCAAGTATTTTCAAACCCAACAGAAACCTAAATCAAAATGAGTATTACAAACAATTCCAGAAGACTCATGATGGAAAATGCTATTCACATCCAGAGAAAGAACTATGGAGTCTGAATGCAGATTGAAGCATACTATTTTCTCTTTCTTGTTATTTTTTTTTCTTTCTCATGGTTTTTCCCTTTTGTTCTAACTCTTCATTCACAACATGACTACAGTGGAAATAAGTTTAATGTGATCATACATGTATAACCTATATCAGATTGCATAACATCTTGGGGAAGGGAGAGTGGAGAGAAGGGGGGAAATTTACAACTCAAAATATTATAAAAGTGATTGCTGAAAACTAAAAATAAATTTTAAAAAAGAATGAAAAAATGAGTATTATAGTCCAATCTAAATAATTCCAACCATGGGTTATATTTTAGAAATATTCCAAACAGGGAAAGCCCTACAGCCAATTTGAGCCTCATGCTCCTGATTGAAGAAAACATCCTTCTTATTTCTATCCTCTTATCCTCATTCCCAGCTCTATAGTATGAAATTTAGTATGAAATTGAAGCCCTAAAAATGCAACATGTCCAGATTGGGACTTAGGAGAGTGGGTCAGAATTGATCTTTACAGAGGTAGAGAAAGTCTATACTCTGAAGTATGAAATAATATATGTAAAACATTTTGTAAACGTTAAAGCTCTTCCCTGTCATTTCATTGTTATTAGTAAGTACTTAATAGATTCTTGTTCCCAAAATGTCTCCTATTTTTTTTTCCTGGACTTTGTAGCATTGCCTAAAATTCTACAGTTTCATCTGGCTAATAAGCAGCATATTTTGAAATGAAAATAATTCTCTAATGTTATCATGCACTCATACCCCAATATGAAATGCCTTCTAAGATGGTCAATAAACATTACGCTCTTACTATGTGCAAGGCCCTGTGTGATGTACTGGGGGTACAAATACAGACAAAAAGAAAAACAGCCCCTGCCTTCAACGAGCTTACATTCCAATTGGGGAAGATCATGTGAAAGGGTACTGAAGAGTGGAAGAGGTGCCTGTGCAAGAAAGGGCCTATAGCCAAGTCCAGAGAATTAAAGATAGCTGGTCTGGGGCCCTTCCTCAAAATAGTGGCTCCAGGAAGAACTCAGCAGTGGGAGAAGGAGCTTGTAGAATCAGAGTCCAGAGGCAGCTGAGACATGGAGGCTGAGTTTAGAGAAGAAAGGATGACTTCCCCCCCCAAAAAAAAAAACTGGAAAGAACTCTCACCAATAGGATTCTTCCCTCCGTGATACAATAGCTAAATGAAAGTGGTAGATTAGAAGCCCTGAGAGAGTGAATGTGGTTTTTGTTTGTTTTGCTTTTCAGGTTTAAAGTTAAAAGACAATTTTGGAGTGTGGGACACTAAGGAAGATGTCAGCTCTAGGAGAGCCGACTGGGAAACTTTGGCCATGTGAATACACTGCTGCCCTGGGAAATAGGGGGAAAGAAGTCTAGAAGAGGTAAGGAAAGGGCAACCCATCAGTCTGGTTCAGGATTTCAAGACATAGAGACCCATCATGCTTACTTAATCTAACTACTAGGTCTACTGACAAGATAAAAACTGGCCTATTGGATAAAGGCTATTGAGGACTTGCATTCTCTGTAGGTCTCATATTGATTCTGGTCCTAAGAAATGAATTGGCCTAGGAAATAGCCTTAGGCAACCATCCCTGCCTCTACAGTCTGGGCTCATTCTGAGTGGCCCTGGAGGTTAGAGTCTGTGACATTTTGCAGTGAGGAAGACCAAGAGAGCTAGAGATTTTTATAAATGCACCAGTGGTGGTGAGCAACCCCCAAACAGATCTGAATGTATGAATTTTGAGTAGGCCAGATCAGGATAAACACAAGTGCTAATAGAATTCCTTTGGTGCCAGAAGGCAAAAGGGGAAGCAATAAGGATATAGACATACACAGATATTATTTACAATCTATAATAATAAGCATTTATCTGTGCCAAGAACTGTGCTAACCTCTTTACACATATTATCTCATTAGTGTACAGTGAATAATGTATCAGTCATTCTAACAATCTAACTCCTCCCTCTAGAGGGAAAAGAGCCAACCCGACCATTGAATCATAGAATTTCAATGTTGGAAGGGATCCCAGGGGCTATTTATTCCAAATTGCCCAAAAGGGAACTCCTGCTATCCCTATACTGTAACATATCCACCCAATGGCCATTCAGCCTCTCCTTGAAGACCTCCAATGATGGTGAACCTAGCACCTGCCCATTACACTTTAGGTTAGCTCTAATTATAAAAAAAAAAATTCCCTGATTTTAAGCCTAAATTTGCCTTTCTACATATCCCACCCATTGCTTCTGCTTCTCCCTTCTGGGTCAAACAGGAAGAGTCTAACCCACCTTCTGCATGACAGACCCTCAAAGCCTTGTTTGCCTTAAGGCATCACACAAGGAACTAGACTCCATTAGGCAAGGATCACAGAAAGGCCAGTTGAAGACACAGACACCAGTGCTGAGATTAAGGTTATGCTAGTCAAAAACCTAAGACACAACACTCTGGGAGACACAAAAAGGGATGCTTTTTAATATTACTATTTTTTACCTAAATAAACATATATTTATTTAAAGCCTGAAAATTCTATTCTCCATGCCATATAAGTACTGATTTTGTTTAAAGTCAAGTCTTAGACATTAATCATTCAATCAATAAACATTTATTAAGTATCTACTATGTTCCAGGAACACTTCTAGATGCTGAAGTTACAAAGATAAAATGGAGACAGTTCTCCTGCCCTCAAAGTATTCTACAGGGAAACAAAATTTCCATAAATAAGTAGATACAAGGTAAATACAATCATTCCCTTTTGTCTCAAATCTTTCATCTCTCCTCAGCTATTGGCTCCTTCTCTGCTACCTATAAACATGTTCAACTTTTCTCCATCCTTAAATAAAATAACCCTCACTAGGCTCTACCATCCCCTCTTATCTTTTCTCTTTCACAGCCAAACTCCTAGAAAAAAAAAACTGTCTGTATTCGGTTGCCTCAACTTCCTCTCCTCTCATTCCCTTCTTGTCTTTGGCAATCTGGCTTCCACAGCAATGGAAAGAAAACTGGCTGAAGAGTGAGAGGACCTAGGTTCAAATCCCCAAGCAGATATTCACTGCCCATGTGATACCGGGCAAGCTCCTGATCCCCTTGGAGCTCAGGGTGCTTATCTATAAAATGAAGGGATTGGATGAGGTGATCTCTGAAGTCCCTACAAGCTCTAGGGCTATGATCCTCAACTGAAAAGAGTTACCAATGATCCCTTCATTAGAAAATGTTATGGCCTTTTTCTTAATTTTCACCCTTCTTGACTTCTCTACAACATTTGACACCATTGACACTGTTCTCCTGGGTACACTTCCCTTTTAGGACATTGCTCTATCTTTGTTCTCCTAAAACCTGTCTGACCACTTTTCCTCAATCTTCTTTGCTCATTCACAACTATATCATACTAGCTAACTGTGGTTGTATTCCAAGGCTCTGTCCTGGGCCCTCTTCTCTCTCCTTTGGCCAGTCCCATGAGTTTAATTATAATCTCTATGCAGATATATACATGTAAGATGTGTCACACATGTATACACATGTGCCTATGTGTGTACACATGTATGCATGTGTATACATGTATATGTGTATGTGTATGTACATACATGTGTATGTGTGTTTATATAAAAGAGGAGGGTATTTTTTTTGAAAGATATGATATCCAGCCCTTCTCTCTCTCTCTCTCTCTCTCTCTCTCTCTCTCTCTCTCTCTCTCTCTCTCTCCAGTCTCTCATCTTGAACTAGCCATTAGATATTTCAAACTAAATGTACCATAAGCATCTCTAATTCAACATATCCAAAACAGAACTCATTCTCTCTACCAGAAATTCCATTCCTTTTCCAAACTTCTCTATTTCAGTTAAAGGTACCATTCTCTTTCCAGTTACTAAGATTCAGTGTTATTCTGGACTTTCCATTCTCCTTCACTCTACATATTCAGTCAGTCCCAAATTTTATTTCTACCCCCAACAACATCTCTCTCACTCATCTGCTTCTCTCCACTTGCAGTGAAGGAAGGAAGGAAGGAAGGAAGGAAGGAAGGAAGGAAGGAAGGAAGGAAGGAAAAGAGGAAGGAGGGGAAGAAAGGAAAAGAGGAAGGAAGGAGGGAAGGAAGGAAAAGAGAAAGCAAAGAGGGAAGAAAGGAAGGAAGGAAGGAAAAGAGGAAGGAAGGAGGGAAGAAAGGAAGGAAAGAAAAGAGGAAGGAAGGAGGGAAGAAATGAAGGAGGGAAGGAAGGAAAGAAGGAAGGAAGGAAAAGAGAAAGGAAGGGAGGAAGGAAGAAGTTAAGGAAGTAAGGGAGGGAGGAGGGTGGAAGGAAGGAAAGAAAGGGAGAAGAAAGGAAAGGAGAGAAAGGAATGGAAAGAAAGAAGAGAGACAGAGAAGGAAAGGAAGGAGGAAGGAAGTAATTCTGTTCCAGCCCATAAGTTATTTATGTTCTAATGAGCGAAAACAATAAAGGAGAACTAGAAAACTGGGGCGGGGAGAGGTGGGGGGAAGGCTGGGAAACACATGAAGTATCATGGCTACAGATATCCAAGCAGAGGAGTGCTTCTCAGAGGACTAGAATTAAACAAGGTATGAACAAAGCTGACCTATCAAAGCTTAGGGATTTTCCAAGGATAGACTCCAGTTTTCTGATGAGGGAGTGGTGGAGGCAATGGCCTAAGAGGAAAATACAGTTTTGAGCCAGGTTGAGAAGATCTTTAAATGATCCTAGGAATAACTATCACCAAAAGTTCTGGAGCAGAGGGGTGCTATGATCATACTTATACTTTAGGAATAAATAAGATGTTCCAGCAGAAGCCTCTCAAAGCTATTGGTGGACAGTAACATATGCAAAGCACAATTTTCAAGCTTCACCTTAGGTACCCTAATATCTTAACCTGACTAAGCAGAAGGCCCCAAAGATTCTTTGCTTGCTTCCATATTGGGTGGCTGCTGAAGGATATTGTAAAGGGACATTAACACTTATCTAGACCTTTGCTAGTGTGTGTTCATCTCCTTTCAGTCCTGAGATGAGAACAAAAAGCAACTTTCCTTCATTTTCAGCCCATTTTCAGATCTTGGAAGCTTTTCTCCCATTATCTTAGTGCTTTGGCCTCTTTCCAGGTTAGATTACCAAAAAGAAAGCAAAAAACATCAAACCATTCCAGCACTCATTCTTCTTGGTTGTAAACTCCTCTGGCCTGCTGTGAGATGTCTCCTATTTGAGGGGATGCAAGGAAGATTAAAAGAGATGTAATTATTTTCCTTCTCAGATTCAGGAACTCAGTTCATACACTGTGATTAGAAGCCTGAACATGCTGGCATTGGCAGGGCCATCAACGGGACTGCCTCCAGTGGGCCTTTGAAGTCCTTCCAAATGAGAGCTTCCACCTCCTTTCTCACAAGCTGTCTGCCACTGCCCTCCTCTCCCACCAGGGCTCAGAAATGCACTTTTGTTTGATGGGGTCTCATCCGCAGGGCATTTTAGTTCCTAAATTGGAAAGATAGTTCAATCCTCAAAGCCAGTTGTTGCTTCCCCTCTGGAGGAATGGGGTGGGGGGCTAAGGAAAAAAACTGGTCCCTGCCTCCTTCTGATAGCCACCACCACCTCCCCCAACCCCTTCCAGGCCATTTTCACCAATTAACTCTCAAAGATCCTCGCTGACAACAATTTACAGATGGCAATCCCATCAAAATGAGCACCAGCTGTGGGGCAGGGGAAAATGACTAGAAACTGGTACCATTAAATAGACTGGACCTGGGAGCTCAGTGGAGTGACTTCAAGGATATCTGGATTCGGGGAAACAGGTTTTGACTCACATCAGCTATTTCCCATTTCTCGCCCTTTTCAATTTCACTCAGCTTCAACCTAAGCACTGGTTTCATCTTTCTCCATCATTTGTATCCCAGCCCGTTTGGCCTTGCCTTGAAGACTGGGCATAGGATCAACTGGAGAGAATTAATTCCCTTACCCCAGGAGGCGATGTGGTACAATGAGAAAAGCAATGGGCTTTGAAGTCGGAGGACATCGGTCCAAATGCAAGCCCCTCTGACATTTATTAACTGTGTGACTGACTTCTGGGCCTTTGTTTTCTGCTCTGTAAAATGAGAAGGTTGGATTGGCTGAACTCTGCGGTTGCTTGTAGCTCCAAATATATAGCCCTGTAATCCATCTGCCTTGATCTGCTAAATGGATACAGAATTTCCCATTGAAGAGGGTAGTACCCATTGCAGAGAATAAAAGCAGGCATTTCAAAAATGGCAGGTATTTTCAAAGACTATGGCAAAAGTTGGGGGAAGGTCTTCAGGTTTCTTTCTTTTAAGTAGTCAGACAAAGTGTTATGCTCTGTGGACTTTCTAAAATGACAGAAGAAGAAGAAGAAGAAGAAGAAGAAGAAGAAGAAGAAGAAGAAGAAGAAGAAGAAGAAGAAGAAGAAGAAGAAGAAGAAGAAGAAGAAGACCATAATGAATTGAATGGGGCTTTTGGAAAGGAGATCTCTGTTCAGCTCACACATTGGTCAGAACTCAATCTTCCTCCATTGGTCAGAACCCAATCTTCCTCCATCACCTAAAGCCAGCACAGTCACTACCATGGCCCCAGGATGGATCTTTCCCAAGACAAAAAGTGATCATTTAAGGCCTTTAGTGCATGCAGAGGAACTCAGGGAGAGGATAGAATCAGAAGAATGAAAAAGGCCATTTTATATATTGATCTTTTAAACAGGGAATGCAATATAGAGGTGCTCACATTTTTGGCCTTCCAAGAAAGTAGATCATACAGGTGTAATGGGATCTGGAGCAAGTACAGACTCCATCAGCTTGCTCAGTTGACATGACTTCTCAAATGTGGAAGGGGCTATGGAGTCTTGCTTCCAGGAAAATTATGGAGATAGAATGGAAGTGCCTTAGAGCTTGTGTAGACATTCCATAACAGGTTCCAGTTCCTAAGCACAAGAGTGGAGGCTGTGAAGGCATTAAACAAAGGCATTTCAGATTTAACTATTTCCTCTTCATCTTTCTGTCTTCACTTGGTGACTCCTTTGACCATGACATCCAATGAGATATTGCATCGCCCCTTAGACAGGAGCCTTAAAGCCTTTTTTTACCCCTGAAGCCATGTGGCCCTGAGGAACAGGCCTCGGTCCTTGGCTTTTCATTTGTTCTTCCAAATTCTAGGCAAAGGGAGTACAATGGCCTACCCTAAGCAAGTTCAAAAGGTCATCCATCATAAGAGCACCCTGGGATCCTAGCATTGTAGAACCAAGTGTCACATCTGGCCAATGTCACTTCCCCAAGCACAGCAAAGAATGGCCTTGAACTCGGCCAGCAAAGGCTAAGATGAAGATCATCACAGTCATGCCACATCTGAACACAAACTTGGTGGGACCAATGCTATGTAGGAATTGAAGTAACCCCCTTTGAACAATAGAAGGTGATGTAGTAGCCTTTCTTTGGGGAAATGAGCCAAAGTATACTTGCTACACAAATAAAAACAATAATTGTTAATAATTATATAAATAATTAACTATATAATTACAATTGTTAATAATGTAACTGGTATTTATATCATATTAAAATATTTTATTTATTGTACTATTTGTATAGTATCTAAAATACAAAATAATATGTTACTTATATTTATGTTATATCAATATAAAATATTGATTTATAAAAGCAATTGCCTCACAAAATTACCATTTGATAGATGAGGAAGCTGAGACTTAAATCTGAGATAGTCTAAGATCACATAGTCTAAGATCACACAGGTAGTAAGTGAGACTCAAACCCAGGTCAGAGGACTTTTGACAAGATAATAGAGGAAAAGGTTTTGCCTAAATCCAGCTGTCTCCATTACCATGTCAAAAATAGTAAGGAATGTATCACATGAAGTTAAAGAACTGTTTAAAATAGAATATATTCCCCAAGGTAATCACAACAAACAAAAAACAAAAGGGCTTCATTATCAACTCCCCACCCTGACCTTGGCTCCTAGGCTGAAGTTCCTATGTGGCAGAGACTACAGTAATTGTGGAATCCAGAGGAGTCTGAAAGGAACAGTAAGTGGGATGAAGAGTCACCAAGGTCCCTTGCCAGACCCTCAAGTATTTGGTGCTTCCATCAGCCTTCTGTGCTGAGGACCCCATGTGGCAGGGTCTCCAGCAGCTAAAAATGTCCAGAGCAGTCTGAAAGTAACAGCAGGTAGAGAAGAGAATCACTGGGGTCTTCCCCAGCCATTCCTAAGACAATCTCCTCCTTGAAAGCTTTTCAGCCTGAGTCCTTTACTGCTAATAGAATGAAAACAAGAGTTAAAACTGTGCAGGGATGGGGGGCAGGGAAGCAGGAGGGAAAAACAATACAGAAATACAACAGGGTTAGAGAATCCAAGGACAAAACTCCACAAGAACAAAATTCTATGGTCACTATAATTAGAACCAAAGAAAGAATAGATTGGATACAAGCACACCCAGAGTGATTGGAAGGAAAATAATTAGAAATAAGGAATGGAATAGACATATTAGAAGAAAACCTGGGAAATCTTAGCAGAGCAGTAGACACCCCAAGGGGGAAAAAAGGAATAAAAGTAACTCCAAAAGTCAAAGATTCCACAAGAAATATTTGAGCAAAGACAAAAAAAATGGAAAAAGATGTAAGAGATATTTGTGATGTTAAAAAAAATCCTAGAAAATAGAGTGAGAAGAAATTATTTAAGAATCATTAGACTCCCACAAAACATCATAAAGCAAAAAACTCTGGATATCATATTTCAAGAAATCTCAAAAGAAAATTGCTCAGAAGTATTGGAGGGGGTAAAAATGAAGATATGTAGAAATCACAGGTTGCCAACTAGAAAGAAAATTCTATTTATAATACACTTAGAAAAGTGATCACCAAACTCCATGGCTCTTATGTCAAAGAAAAAAATGTATTTCAAGTGGACAAGAAGAGATATCTCACGTACCAAGACATTCTATTTAGAATCAAGGAGGGCTATGCACTGAATTTGAGAAAGGAAATAAGATGTTAGAGTGCAATGTATTGAAAGGAAAGGAAATTGGCTTGTACCTAAGAATAACATAGCCTGCAATTTTAAGCATAATATTAAGTGGGGAGCATAATATTAAGGGAAGATAGGGTATGGAACTTCAACAGAATCCATGACTTTCACACACCCAGTTATGGTCCCAGTCTATGAAAGGCAAACATAGAGGACAAAAGCAACTTAAAGGTAAACAAGCTAGAAAAATTCAAAAGGACTAAGAAGAGAGGAAGGCGAAATAAGCATTTCCATGGTACCTACTCTGTACCAGACATTATGCTAAGTGCTTTCACAAATATCAGTTCATTTAATCTTCACAGCATCCCTGTGAGGCAGGTGCTAAGATGATCTGTATTTTACAGTTGAGAAGATTTAGGCAAACAGAGGCTCAGGGTCACATAGTTATAAGTGTTTCCAGATGGATTTGAGCTCGGGTCTTCCTAACTTCAGGGCCAGCACTCCACCTACTATGCCACTAGCTACCTAAGAGATGACCAAGTACTTACACCCTCAAAAGGTGGAGAAAAGACTATTGCTCTTTGAGTGTCTCATCATCTCTAAGAGTCAGTGAAACATTATGAAGAATTTAGGGTTGAGTATTTAAAAAAAATGCCAAAAATACTCAGTGGAAAGAGAATTGAGGAGAAGAGACTTCCTATTTCTTGTCTGTGTGTTGAACAGCAGGAGGAAAGGGGATATAGGCAACAGAAAAATATAATTCAAACTTACAGTAAAGTTGGGGAGTGGAGTGGAAATTTCCCTAATTTCACTCTTTTTCTAATGAGCCAGAAGGAGGTTTTTGTTTGTTTTCAGATTATAGAATACTGTAAATAGGCAACTTAGCTAGGACAGAGAAGGTAAAGAGAGGATTGGGAAGGGGGATGGTAAGATCAGAGAGCTCACCTTAAGCAAAACAAACTACAACTAAGGAAAACCAATTACAAGGGGAAGGGGAAGAACTACTGATTTGGTTTTTACCAGGGAGGAAGACTGCGATCTGATTGTTCTCAGCAATATAACTGCTAATACCTAGTAATGATTTCATTCCTTTTTTCCCTATCTTTTTTTCTTCTAAAGAAGGAAAGGTAGAGAAATAGAGAGGGGGGGGGAGTAACAGGACTCGATGGAGAATGACAAATGTAATAATCATCACTGTGTAATGAGGGACTGGTGCATGCACAGAGTACCTTGGATAGCATCTCATTTCTCCATATGGAGAAGCTCTGAAGCCTGCTTCTGGGAGAGAGTCATAAGGGAAGAGTTTGGAAAGACAGTGGAATATGAATCAATATTCTGTATGAAGTAGAAAAGGCAGTGGGAGGTTCTTTGATTAATTGCAGAGGCATTCCAATAACTTTAGCTAGCTTCCATAATCCTTTTTTGCCTCATTATTGTCCTCTGTACTCTTGAAGAATCTTATTGATTTTTTTTCATTTATGATATTTGATAAGAGTCAATTATGTAGGCAGAGACCTTGGGACCTTCTCTCCTATGAAATCATGTGGTCTGATGGAAGAGCCTTGATTATTGGCCTCTGTGTTTTCTTTTCCATCTTCAGCACAAGGGATTAATTTGGAGGTCAGGAAAGTAAGCTGCAAGAATCCAGGAGTCAGAATCCAGACTGGATTTTACAGCTAGAATAATATTAATATGTGCAAGAACAATGAATGACCACCAGGAGTGGTCTTCAGGACCCAGACTAGAGTACCAAAGAAAAGAATCCACCTGGCTGCCTCTGCATCTGGACACGAATTTAGTGCTATAAGGGAACTGAGCTAAGAATGAGCCTACTTCTCCAAGAGACCAAGGCTATGTAGTGGAGAGTATGCCTCCAAAGTAATGGAGAAAATGTCTTCATATGTGTTCTTGCTCGGCTTTGGGAGTAAATGTCCATTTGTGAAAGCTAATTGATTTTAAGTGGTCAATAAACCTATTATTGAGTATTACTCATCGAGACCTAACTTTGAGAAGTATATTTTGTAGAAGCTCAAGTGAATGGCAATAAAAAACACCCTTCAATGCACCAAGATACCCTAGGAAGGACAGTCTGACACTGCTAGAGCAATTCCAGAATGTGATTGCTTCATCCATAAATGTGAATGGTATGAATTAACTCATAAAATGGTAAATGGTGACATACTCAATTAGAAACCAAAATGCCAAAATTTGTGGTTTATAAGGAACACATAACTAACAGGAGACAAGCAAAAGAATTTTTTGTAGACTCTGAAGTAGGGTAAGGGGAGTTTGAAGTCAAAGGGAACACACTGCCATGAGGAGCAGGAGTCCTGATACATAGGGCAGTTTGCCTTATATTATATCTCTACCCAAGATGCTATCATTTTAAGCCCAATACTTGCTAGTTACACTTCATCTTATCAGGGAACCTGGAATGAGGTCCCTGACAGTAGTGTCCTTCAAATGTTCATGTTATTGTGCAATTTAACCATTTCTTTTTCCAGACAATCTTAGCAAGGTCCTAAGGAAAAAATAATAATAATAATAATGAAGTACACAGTAAATCTGTGCGTGTGTGTGTGTGTGTGTGTATGTGTGTGTGTGTGTATAATCAGAGAAAGATTATTCTTACAAAAGTTTTATTTATCACTCCGCTAGCTCTTTCCTCTGGGTAAACTTTAGTGGTAAAGTTATTTTGCATCAAATAGCTAAAAGCTCTTCTTTTACAAACCTATTCCATACCAATAGTTGGTTGAATTTTTGTGTGTTTTTTGATTTGTTGTGGTTTTAACTCTACTTCAGAGGCAACTGGCAGCTTAGTAGATAGAGCAAGATAGAGCAGTAGACAGGTGTCAAGATCCGAGTTCAAATCTAGCCTCAAATACTTAATAGCTGTGTGACACTGGGCAGCAACTTAACCTAAGTTTCTTCAACTGTAAAATGGAAATAATAACAACATCTCCTCCTCAAGATTGTTGTGAAGGTTAAATAAGGCATTTGTAAAAAGCGCTTAGCATAATGTCTGACAACTAGTAGGAACTTTGTAAATGGACATTCCCCTTCTTAGGCAGCTAAGTGATACAGTGGATAAAGCTCTGGACCTAGAATCAGGAAGATTCATCTCCATGAGTTCAAATATGGCCTCAGACATTTATTAGCTGTGTGACCCTGTGCAAGTCACATCACCCCATTTGCCTCAGTTTCCTCATCTGGAAAATGAATTGGAGGAGGAAATGGCAAACCACTCCAGTATCTTTGCCAAGAAAACCCCAAATGGTGCCATGAAGAGTCAGACACAACTCAACAACATTCCCCTTCTTGCCAAAGAATGGGAAAGACCCTCCCCCTCCCAGGACATTTTAAGACATGAGACCATATAATCATTTATTTAAAGCTAGCCACCTAATTCACCACCACCTCTTGTTTCACAGATACAATTATATGACTTACACAAAGTCACACAGATGATAGTAAGTAGCAGAGCTGGGACTTGAACCCAAGTGGGGGCCATCTGGAGGTAGATTAAGCAGAAGTGATGATGAAAGGCCAGTTGGTAAGATTATAACCTCAGGCTAACACCAGAGATTTGGCCATGTGGGAAAGTCCAGAGCATTGTGGATAGAGTCAGGAGGACCTGAGTTCAAACCTAGCCTTAGACAGAAGGAAGAAAGGAAGAAGCTCTTCTCTAGTTCTGTCTAATTCAGATAGAGAGAGAGAAAGAGAGAGAGAGAGAGAGAGAGAGAGAGTGTCTTATTTTCTAGGGCTGTCTTGCACAAGGGGTATTGATTCCCACCAATGAAGGGGGCTAAATATGTGCTAAATGTGTCCCATACTGATGGGCCTTGGGGCTCAGGTTACACTAGCAATTTTCTTAGAGCTAATCTTCTGCTTACTCATACCATCCAGAGCATGAACAAAAGGATAAAACCAGCAAAATTTTTCTTTGGCCTCAGCCTTGAAATGTTCCCCTTTTTGTCATTCCCCTTGCTCTTACCTTCCTTTCCTTCTCTTAATTTAAGGAAAATTCCAAAAAAGGGCTTCATGCACAGTCTTATTTTTAGCACTTTTTAAAAAATTTACTTAAGGGTAGTCACATGAGCAAAAAGATGGAGGACTAAATATTTTCTTTGATCATCATGACCTCTCGAACCTCTTCAAAACAGAAATTATGAGCCAAAGATAATATAACTTCAGCTGTCTCCATGGTTTAGGACACCCAGAATCCAAAAGAAGGTTAAAAAGAAACAACAACCCAGCTCCAAACCCATAAACAGATACATACTGACCCAAGCTCACAAAGCATCCTACCTCCCATGCCAGGAGCAATATCCTATTCCTCTCTCAGTTCTCCCCTCTAGTTTCTCCTCTCCCAGTCTTTATCCATTTCTTTATATTTCTTTTTCCATAAAAGATGTGTAGAAAGGAGGCAGAAGAAAGAAAATAGGAATACACCAGCAGGAAAGAAGGTAGAGATGTGCTACATTGTCATTCTTATTCTACTGGGTGCTTGTATCTTTAATTTTCAGCATTATAACATCTACCCTTGAAACCAGTGTAACCAGGCATCCCATTTTAATGAGGTTCTCTTTTCTGTTTAGGGAACATTTCATCCACTCTCTCAGAAATTCTTTCAGCATGGCTATATATTTTTGTTTTTCAAAGCCAAGGAAAACAGAATGATGACAAAGGAAGGAAGGGAGGAAGAAAGGTGGGTTAAGATAGACAGGAGAGCTAATTTGGCACACCAATCTATTTGTTTTTGGAAACAATCAGGGTTAAGTGACTTGCCCAGGATCACACAGCTAATAAGTGTCTGAGGCTGGATTTGAACTCAGGTCCTCCTTATTCTAGGACCTGTACCTTATCCTGCTTATTCACTGAACCACCTCACCAATCTATTTTTCAAGTGCTAATAGGAGAGAGCTAAAGGATTCCTTCCCCTCTTGGGTGCAATTCAGCAGCAAATTTCTAAGAAAATGCCAATGCAATATTTTTTGTCCAACCCAAAGAAGGCAATGTCAGGCCAGAGAGAAAAAGAGTATAGTTTCCTTGGCCTGCTGTCAGGGGAGCAATTATTAAGCCTTCCCTCTTAAATCCCATTTTGAAATCTCCCACCTCCCTACCTGTACTTTAAGATGGCCATTCACATATGAATGCCCATGGATAGGGCTTTGCAGCTTTGCAGAAAGAACATTGGACCTAGAGTGAGGGGACCTGGTTTTCAGTCCTGGCTCTGAAACTGACCAGCTAGGTGACTTTAGGCAAGTCCCCTAAGCTGCATAAGTCTCAGTTTCCTCTTCTTTACAAATTTGGAATGAGAATACTTAAAGCTACCAACATGAAAAACAGTGTTGCACGGTGGGTAGACTAGGGGACTTGAAGTCAGTAATATCTGCCTTTGAATCCCACCTTAGACAGTTGATGGCTTCATGACTATGGCTAACACCTCTCAGCCTCAGTTTCGCTAATGGTAAAAACGAGGATAATAACAGTAGCCACTTCACAGAGGTATTATGAGAACCAAATAAAATAATATATGGAAAACCTAAAAGTATCACAGAAATTAGCTATTATTGAACTATTATCATTAATAGTATTATCACACAGGATTGTTGTGGTGGATAGATATTGCAAAGCTCCATAAATCTGAGCTAAAGAATAAATAGAATCTATAAACACAATGTTGCCCTGAAGCCAACCTAACCTGTCTTCTTGAGTCGCCGTATTTTCCAGAAGCATTGGACATGGGGGAGGCAGGAAGCCCTGAACGAGTGAAGGATACAGTTCCTACCCCACCTCCAGCTGCCATAATTTGTTATTGGCACCTCTAGCTGAACTCTCAGTGTGTCCTTGAGTGTCAAACTAGCAGCAAATTATCCGCACATCTCCTGTCTCTGCATCTGCTTTTCGTGCCAGGAATGCTGTCCCACCCCAATTCTATTTCCATTCAAAGCTCAGCTCAAACACTGTACATGAGATCTTCCTTGATGCTCTGAGCTGCTAGTGCCTTTCCCACCCCCCAAATTACCTTAGATTTACCTTGCATATATTTTGTATTATGTTGTATGTGTTTTATATTATGTATACATTAGGTATATATATATTTTGTATCATGTATGTATATATTACATATATGTAGTATATATTATGTACATATTGTTGGCTCAAAAGAACGTAAGCTTTTTGAGGGCAGGAATTGGTTCATTTTTATTTTTGTATTCTTAGTGTCTAGCACAAAGCCTACTAAGCTGTGGCTGTGGTTTTGATGAGGATGGAAGCTAGACTCCAAGAAGAAAAAACCCTGGACTTTACCACTTGGCCAAATCTCTGAGTCTATAATCCCATCAACTGGCCTTTCATTGTGGCTATGCTCAATCTCCCAATTCTGTTACCCTTAACCTAGCCTAACCCTCCATTGTCTCTCCTCTCCATGGCCCCTGGCCACTTCCCACCCTTAATCCTAGCTAAGCACCACTCTCCCTTGGCCATGTCTAGGTCTAGGTCCCTAGCATTCTGTTACCTCACAGTCCCAGTAGACTACTTGGCCACTCCTAGATCTCTCCCACAGTCTTTCTGTATATAAGGTCCATCTTGTCTCCATTAAGGTGCTCAGATTCTTATAATCTAGACACTGCTAGATTATAGATGCTAAAACTAATGTTCAGACTCCTTAAGAGTCTGCCCAATATGACGGATGTTCTAATAAACCTTGTTTTTGTCAAATTCTTTTGGACAGGACCCACATGTTGTGATTTTGGAGTCCCAGCGCCCCTAAACCTCAACAGTTTGTCCTTCATTCTCAAAGAGGACCATGACATCAGGAAGATGATGCCATGACTTGCAAGCCCATGAAACAATGGAAAAAGTTTGGGGTCATCCTCAAATCTGCCACTTAACTACCTCTATGACCTTGGGCAAATCGCCTGACCTACGTGGGCCTCTGTTTCCTCACCTGTACATGGAAAGATTGGACTAGATACCCTCTGAGGTACTTTCCACCTATAGCTCTAAGACCCTACACACTGATTGTGTACACAGCCTCTGGCTTACTTTTCCCGTGACTTCACAAAGGGCCAACTTCACATCTTTTGACAATTGTAGTGTATTTTTTATTTTTGCTTTAGCCCTCTTTCCCTTTGTATCTCCCTATATTGTAAAAACTCACATTTCTGTAATACTTTATAGTTTACAAGATACTTTCCATAGCTCAGACAAGTCGGAAGCTAAAGGACTCTTCCTAATTTAGAGCTGCCCAATGAGATCTGAAGGGGGCTGTTCTCCTTGTTGGTGGCAAACCCCCAGAGCCACATGTTCTGAGAGGGAACAAAATGGCTCCACAAGGTGCTGGCTACAGTTGTTGCCCCATAAACAGCACTTGTTGACAAGAAACCTGAGCCCAGGGCCAGAAGGGTCTTCTAATGAAAGGCAGGGAGCTGGCTACAAGCAGCAAGCTTTGGGGCCCTTTCTTAGATGTCAGCAGAATAACATGATATGGCCTTGGGATTCCACTACACAGAGTGTGCTCTCAGCAGCTCACCGGGGGCCAAAGAAAGGAGGATACTGATGGGCCAAAAGCAAGGAGAGGAAGAGGAAGAAGGCAAGGAGGTGACCTAGAATGCAAGGCATAGGGAAAATGTCATTTTGTTATAAGGCTAGCCAAATAGAACTATTTTAGAGAATGAGGAGGAGCTTTCTTGCAATGAACTTTCACAGACCTTGTGAGAGGGCTTGGGGGAAGAAAGGAACACATATATCCAGAAGAAAAAATAAAGCATAATAAACAACATACTTAATCAAATGAGCACTGTCTGGAAAATCAAAGGACCTGGGTTTGAATCTTTCCTCTTTTTCTTATTACCTATGTGACATTAGGCAAATGAATTAAACTCACCCACAATCCTTCCCTCAGGGATGTGCTGGTGCCAGCTCATACTGGCTGGGGCAGATTGTTAAATTTTCAGGGTGAGCATTCGTAACTTGGAAAACAGCAAAAACCATACATCAAGGCTTTACTTGCTTTCTTGACTGTCTAGACTTAAGAAAATGATGGAGAAAATGTTACTAGTGACGATTAAACTTAAAAGTATGTCCCAGAGACAGCTAGGTGGGCACAGTGGATAGAGCATCAGCCCTGGAGTCAGGAGGACCTGAGTTCAAATCTGGCCTCAGACACATAACACTCACTAGCTATGTGACTCTGAACAAGTCACTTAACCCCAATTGCCTTACCAAAAAAAAAAAAAGTATGTCCTGAGTATACCTTTTTGGGGAAATCCAGTTGTTAAACATTTACAAGTGACCCCCCCAGCTTCAGTTTCCTCATTTGTAAAATCTGTAGGTTGGAATAGACTGCATTCTAATAAAGACAAATAAAATCTCAGGTCCCATGATTCCTTTGGATAAATAGAATGAATTGTTGGGGAAGGGGAAACTGTGGAGAAGGGTCATTTTTTGCTCCTAAGATTCATTCAGTACCCCTTCTACTGTACCTGAATAATTTTCTTTCTTAAGTAAACAATGTCTTTGCAGCATTTTGGAGGACCAAGCTGAGTGATAGTGATAACAATGTTAACCACCTTAAGACTACAAAGTTATAAGGAGAGATTATACTAACCATCTTTCATGAATCTGGTATTTTACACCTGGAGTAAAGGTTTTACTGAACAGTAAATGATTATTGTTATTATAATCATAAATTATAAACAATAAATGAATGAACAAGACAGAGGAAGAAGCCAGCCACCTCTCCGCATAGGTCACAGGAAGATGCTGCCTTCTTTTTCTAATTGGCTTGATTCATAACGCCTCAGAACTCTGGATCAGAATCTTGTAAGCCTGCCAGATTTTAAGGCTAGGGCTGGGGGTGGCCCCAAAAGGCCCACAGGCTGACATTCTGGATTTATTTCCAGCAGTGACCGGTGATTGCAGCAGCTCTGAAGCCCTCAGGTTTCACCAAAGCTAATCTTTCAAAATTAAACCTCTTTCTTCAACTAAGCTGAGGTCGCTCTTAAGGGTAGGCGTGCTTGGCTCTGTTCAATACTCAGAAACATGAGAAGCCTGCTGCTGCAGCTATTACTGATGGGGTCAGCCACACTGTGGCCCCGTACTGGGAGAAGATCCGTACCTCCCAGGGGCACAGCTATGTACAATGAACCCTCCCAGGAGCTGGCCTGCCATCTGGACCCAATGTCAATCTGTTCAAGAGGCACATTACACTAACAAGTTGACTCTTAAGCAGCAAAGGAAACACTTTAGTCGGAAATTGGATCCTTCCCAGCCCTGTTGTGAAAGCTTAGCTTCATGAGCCTCAACAGATTGCTTCCCCCACCCCAACCAAATTCTTCCACTGCATTCTAATTAGTTAATTAAACCACAAGTTCAAACCTTAATTTAATTTCATAGGTATACTGCTGAGGCTGAGATTCAATTTCATGTAATGAAAGTAATAAAATCAAAGCATAGACCCAAATTTCAAAATAAATAAATGAATGGATGGGTGGGTAAATGAATAAGTGAGTGAGGAAATAAATGAAAGATTTCATTGCAAACTCCAAAAGAGTATATGTTAAGTTTAAGATCTGTTTCTCTTCAGCATATGTTTCTAAGGATGGTTTTTGATGCAGCTAGGTAGAATAGTGGTTAAAGATCAGGACCTGGAATCAGAATTGGACCTGAATTCAAATCCAATCTCAGATACTTCCTCCCTAGGTAACCCTGGGCAAGTCACAATCTCTCGGTCTTGATTTACTCATCCAGAAACTAGGGATAATCATATCACCTATCTCCCAGGGTCATTGTAAAGATATGAGGAGATACAACCCTAAATGCCTTATAAATACTAGCTATTATCATTTGGTTTTTTTCTTCTTCTTTTTTACATTAATATATATTTATGAAATAAAACGAGTATTTCCATAACATAGTACAATAAAAAAAAAAAGATGATCGTACATGAAACTGCAAAACTAAGAACAACTTTCTATTCAAATATACAACAAAATTGCCATGCAAATTGTTTTTCTTCTTTTTTTCTACCCTTCCCCCCACCCCACTCTAGAGATGGCTACCATTGTTAAGGGTTGTTAAGGAGTCTCCTAAACTTGTCTTTTTGAGTTGCCGTATTTTCCAGAAACACTGACCCAGAGCGTGCAGGAGGCCCTGAATGTGTCAAGGACAAAGCTCTCCCTGAGCTGATATAAGTGTTGTTTGCACCCCAAGCTGTACTCTCTGTGTGTCCTTGGGAGGCAAGACAGACATCAGTCAGTCTGTGCCAGGCTGGGATAATGCTTATGCAGCTGGAGGCCTTTGCAGATAAGTGGACCCTCCTATCTTCATAGTCCAGCGGTTCCCAAGGGAAAAGAAGGTAGCTTTTGCCATCACCTCACTCCTCTTTGTGGGGAGCGGTCTTGTTTTTTTTCCCACCTTTGCTGCATTGGTCCCTTCCCATGCAACACTCCTCGCTGGTATCCCATCTTCCCTTTGTCCTATTATTATGGAAATGTAAACTTTTATAAAGACTGGGAATGCTTTGGGTTCCACATGCATGTTCATTTCTCTTGTAATAAACCTGGTTTTCACATGAGTCTAGTGACATGATTGCCTGTTGACACCATTAGACACAAATAGAGATGTGTGTATACACATTATATACGCAAAATTATTCTATCCATACTTATATTTATCAGTTCTTTCTCTGGATGCGGATAGCATCTTTCTTCATATGTCCTTTATAGTTAGGTAGCTGTTATCATTTGGTAAGGGCTAAGAACTGAGTAAATAATGAAAGACCCTCAACCCCTAATGTTAGGAAAATTCTGAAGTTATGATTTACCATTTTCAGAGAAAATAAATTAGATTTTTAGGCTGAAGATAGACCTCTCTTCTTTCTTGATATCTTTCTCTATGCTGTTGGAGTTTTTTTTCCGCTGCTTATTTCTTTTTCCCCTGAGTGGGTGGGCCCAATCATTCAACCATAGTTACACAGAATGCTAAATGTATTTCTTCATGAAGTTTTTTATTTGCTATCATTGACAATCTCTTCCCTAAGGTGAACAAATTGGTAAGCTGGGATTTGTTTGAGGACATCAGGAAAATACCCATTTCCCTGAGCTGCTGAGCTCCTTGTCTTTTAAAGAAATTTACACAGAAAAACTGCTCCTAAGACAGCCCACAACTACCTCCTTAGCATTAATGCTTTCCAGGAAGGAAAATTTAATCAGTCCAGTGACGTAGCTCAACCAAAGATGATCAATGCCCTAAATGCTGCCCTAAGTGTCTCCTATTGGTGCATGCTTGATGCAGAAGTGGTATCCAGACATTAATGGGATAGATATCTCTCTGTGGGCAATCCCATTATGTTTTTCTCTTCCTCAAAGAATGCACTTATTTGAAAAGAAAAAAAAAGTAAGAATGCTGACTTCTTGTTTCAAAGCTTTTTATGATTTTTAGTCACATCAAATTTATCAAAGTTGTTAACTTCAGTAAAGAAGCCTCTTGATGAAGGTAAAAGAGGAGAGTGTAAAAGCTGGCTTGAAGTGTAACATCAAAAAAAAAACCTAAGATCTTGTCAACCTGTTCCATCACTTCCTGGCAAACAGAGGGAGAAGAAACGGAAGCAGTGTCAGATTTTATATTCTTGGGCTCAAAGATCACTGCAGATGGCGACTCCAGCCATGAAATTAAAAGATGCTTTCTTCTTGGAAGGAAAGCTATGGCAAATCTGGACAGTATAATAGAAAGCAGAGACATCACCTTGCTGGAAAAGGTCCATATAGTCAAAGCTATGCTTTTTTCAGTAGCAATGTATGGCTGTGAGATTTGAACTCTAAGGAAAGCCAAGTGCCACAGAATTGACGCTTTCAAATTGTAGTGCTGGAGAAAATTTTCAAGAGTCCCTTGGATAACAAGGAGGTCAAATCAGTCAATACTTAAAGAAATTAATTCAGGTGATCCACTGGGACGTCAAATACTTAAGCTGAAGTTTAAATACTTTGGCCAGATAATGAGAAGGTGGGACTCTTTGGGAAAGATTCTGATGTTGGGAAAGATTGAAGGCGAAAGGAAAAGTGGACAGCAGAGAATGATATGAATAGATTGTGTCATGGAAACAATGAACATGAACTTGGACAGATTTTGAGAGATAGTGGAGGACAGAAAGGCCTGGCATCCATAGGGTCACTAAGAGTAAGGTAAGTGAGCTGACCTCAGGCAAGTTTTACATACAGATGTATTTATAGTCACTACTAACTCTACTTAAATGCTTATTTTATTGCCATCTAAACCATCTCTAATGTCAGCAAGCATTAGGTCCACTTACTTGGTTGATATCTCACTTCACTGTAGTCACATGTCAGGAGAAAAACATTTTGAAACCAAAACATTTAACCACTGTATCCACTCCTGTAAAAATTTTTAAAAGAACAATTTCTTTTTTTGGTGACACTATTCATCTGCCTGTGAGGAATGTTATCTATTCATTGCATAAACAGTGTGCTGGGGACAGGGATCTGAGTAGGGGGCAAGGAGCAACATGTCAAAAAAATGACATTTTCCAAAACCTTTTAAGTCACATCTTCACAGTATATGCTAGAAATGAGTTGCAAGAACATTAGACCCAACCATTTTCCAGTTTAAGTAACAAAACACTTTCCCACAGCCACATCTAAGTGATTTCTGGATTATTTGGAATTCTCCACCACTTGGCATTATCCATTTTATTGTTACTCTTCATTTGTGTGGAAAATCAAGAGGTGACAATTTTGAGTCTTTGACCATGTTCACACAACACAATTGATTTTTGAATGCAGTTATATTTTTTAAATAAAAAATTATTTTTAAAAATACTTTTCAAGTAGTTTAGAATTAGATATGAGTCAGTCCTGGTCTCCTTGAAATTTTTCAGTGTATCAGATTGGAATGCAGTCCATTTGTATGACAACATCTAATCTCTACTTCCTTGCTACCCAAGGATCTGGTGGATTTTCTACCCCTAAGATTTGTCAGAAATCTACTTAAAAACTCATTGTACTAAGCGAGTTTGGCTCTAGAAATAAGGATGACAAATGGACCTCCCACCTTTCTTTAAAAAGGTAAAAGGAATCATGGATGAGAAGGTTGTATATATTATTAGATATGCTTGATACAATGGTTAATTTGGCTGAACTCCTTTATGTGTGTGTGTGTGTGTGTGTGTGTGTGTGTGTGTGTGTGTGTGTGTACTTTGCCACAAGGGGTGGCTTATTAGGAAGGTATGTCTTTCCTTTTCTGCTTCTGTTTTTTTGTTTGTTTTTTTCCTGAGTTGGCCCAGTCATTCATGACTTTTGTTCATTTGTTTCAGTTGTATCTGACTCCTCATGATCTCATTTGGGGTTTTCTTGGCAAAGATACTAGAGCAGTTTGCAATTTCCTTCTCCAACTCATTTAACAGATGAGGAAACTGAAGCAAAGAGGGTTAAGGTACTTGCCCAGGGTCAAACAGCTAGTAAATGTCTGAGGCCAGATTTGAACTCATGAAGATGAGTCTCCCCGACTTCAGCCCCAGCACACTATCTGGTGAACCACCTAGCTGCTCCTCAACGTGGCTACATAGAACAAATGTGCATAAGTATATGATTGCATAGACGTATATAGTCATATTTTGTCCAGACCTATGATTATAGCAGTTTGGGGTACTCTTGGCATAGAAACTCCTTCTACCAATACAGAGCAACAATTTCTGGTCTTTTTTTTGGGGGGGGGAGGCGATTGGGGTTAAGTGACTTGCCCACAGTCACACAGCTAGTGACTGTTATATGTCTGAGGCTGGATTTGAACTCAGGTCCTCCTGACTCCATGGCCAGTGCTCTATTCACTGTGCTACCTAGCTGTCCCAACAACTTATAGTCTTAAAGAGTTTACTGAGGAACACAGAAAGGTGACTTTCTCAAGCTCTCTTATCCAGTCAGTATTATTTAATCTAATTATTTAATCTAATCTATCTATCTAATTACTATCTAGCTACTATTTGTTATTTGTTATTTTATATATTTTTACATAAAAATGAAATAATAATATTTATATATTTTTATTTTATCTTATCTATCTACTGTCATTTTATAATCTGTCTATTTATTATCTACTATTTGTCTATCTACATATTATCTATAGTAACTGCCTATAGGCAATCAGACAGAGCCCAGAGTTAGGAAGACCCAAGTTCAAATTTGGCATCTGATACTTACGAGTTATGCAACCCAACTTGGGCACATAACATCACTTAATCTCTATCTGCTTCACTTTCTTCAACTATAAAACAGGGATGATAACAAAAGCACCTGCCTTGAGGGTAGTTGTGAGGATCAAATGAGACATTTGTAGAGCACTTAGTAAAATGTGGAGCACATAGTAGATGTATAACAAATGCTTGTTTCTTTCCTTTCCTTCCTAGCTACATAGGCTTGATGTAAAAAAAAAAAAAAACCTTCCTAACCATTACAATTATCCACAAGTTGATTGGGCTGCTTGAGAAGGTAGGCACTGAAATTCTCCAAACTGCCTTTGAGGGTGTCAAGTGTGCTACAGCAGGAATCCCCTTTGGGTTTGGACAAGGTGGCTGATGAGAACTCTTCTAACTCATGTCTGGGATTCTTGGATTGTCTATATATGTGTAAGGATGGGAGTTAATTGAGGCAATCAGTCAATCAAGTGAGAACAGCTCTAGCAAATGAATGAATGATTCAATCAAGGGCACTAGACCAGGTGTCAGCAACCTGCTTAATCAATTTGGAAGCAAAGAAAGCCATTGGATGAAGTAAAGTGCCTGCAGAATGGGTATATTAGTATTGACTGAGGGGAGACAGTCATGCCCCATGGGTATATTGTGTTTTTTTTTTTTTTTTATAAAATAACTAGTCAGTCTGGAACACAAATATTCCAGGGTCTGATCAATGAGTGGTGGAAACAGCTAAGTCGTTGAGATGGAATCACTGGGTGGAGACAAGAGGAAGAGCAATTCTTTCACTCAACCCCACCAGAGGAGGACTTTGTAAACTTTGAAAGTCAGAAGATTTGAACTTCTCATTGGAGATCTAAGATCACATGTATTCATATGTATGTGTGTGTAGGAATTATGTTTGTACATACATATATCGGTATATTTTGTCCAGACCTGTATCCATGTCTGTTTAGTGAACTATTGGTATAGAAACTCCACCTACCAATACAGATCAACCACTTCCAGTCTTCCTTAGGAACATAGAGAGGTTGTGAATTTGTCAACACCATGCATAAGGACAACTTCATGAGGGCCCTAGAAAGGGGAAAAAATCACTTCTGGCAGCCAAGAGTTGTGAATTACCTCTTTGCCATGGGTTGTCTAAGTTTGAGACCACTTTCCCCTAGATTCCGTCTATACTTATGGGAGTGTATATGCCCAATGTGGGCAGGTGTTTTGTGCCAACAGTCCTTACTACGCCACCTTAACAAGTTGTTATTGTTCAGTCCTGTCAGACTCTTCATGTATCTATGGGCCATAATGTCCATGGGGTTTTCTTGGCAAAAATACTGGAGTAATCTGACATTTCCTTTTCCAGTGGATTAAGGCAAATAGGTTAAGTGACTTGCCCAGGGTCACACAGCTAGTAAGTGTTTGAGGCTGGATTTAAACTCAGGTCTTCCTGATTCCAGGCTATCCACTAAGTTCCCTAGCCGTCTACCTTATTTTTTTTTTTCTGAAAGCCTGGTTAATTGATATAACCTGATAATCAATGGGAGCCAACATACCTTGGGGTGGAGGGGGGCAATAGGGCCCCTGTGCTCATGAGCAACGATATTAGAAAACCATTCCCAATGGCTCAGAGTCTCTTAGAACCCTCAGGGTACAAGTGGCCAGCTGCCCTCTGGGGACTTGACCTATCAGTACACATAGTGTTGGGAGAGTAACCCTAGAGTCATAGTGCCAACGGAAGTGCAACAGGTAAAGTGTTGCCAGTATCCATGGAACTACCAAAAGAGGGTTTTTTTTTCTTTCCAGTGAAGAACTTGTTTCTTAAAAACAAACCAAAAAACTCTGATTTTTTTTCCTTCCTGAAATTTTGTTCTCTTATCTGAGGTTGACTCTCCATGTTTCTTCTCTTTTCATCTCTCAAGCTACCTGTGCCTGCTGGCGAGGTTGCCTGGTCCCATGTACTCAAATGTTATGCGCCTCTCACCCAATTTGGAAATCTGGTATGTAGATGTTTGGCAGTGATGAAACAGTGATTCATCACCTGGAAATGATGTGCAGTCACCCGAGACACCATAGGCTCCAGCTTTCTGAACCCAAACAAATAGAGCTATGGTAGTCCCCTAACATTCATGTTTGGCAGCATAGATAAAGGGAATGAACAGACCTCTTACCACACTATTCAGCAGGTGGCCCCAATTCCACTCCAGACACAATTCTTCACAGATCCCAGAATATCTCCTAAGCACTTGTCAAAAGTCTCGTCAATGACAACTTGGAGGATCACAATTCTCAATAAACAAGTCATTTCTAGAAAAGCAGATCTTCCCTTGAGTTGGATCTATGTAATTTTAAAAAGATAAAGCAACAGGAAGAGGGAGAGGAGGTAGAAGACAGAGCTGCCCTCTTACCTATAATACTGGCCTCTGTTTCAGTTTTAAAATATATTAGTTTAAATGAAATGTGTGAAAAATCTTGTAAAAGTGAATGAAGACTATTTTTACATGAATTGAAATAAAATACTATTAAGTTGGGGGGGGGGGTGAAATGTCCCTTTGCAAGGCTCCTGAATATCAAAATACTTCAAGTCTGAAGCCTCATGTGAAAACGTGACTTTGTCGTTGAGTCATGTCCAACTCTTCATGACCCCATTTGGGATTTTTTTAGTAGACATATAGAACAGCTTGCTATTTCTTCTCCAGCTCATTTTACAGGTGAGGAAACTGAGACAAAGAGGGTTAAGTGACTTACCTAAAATCACAGATAAGTGTCTGAAACCAGATTTGAACTCAGGAAGATAAGTCTTCCTGACTCTGGGCCCAGCCTTCCATCCACTGTGCCACCTAGTTTACTTTACCAAAAAAAAAAAGTATGAAATAGACCAAAAACCAGGAAAATGGTAGAAGGCAATGAATGCAGCATTGCCACTGGTCTTTGAAAAGCAAGCCTGTAAGAAAGTCTTAATCAGGGAACTGACTTTTCTATCCCAGCTAAGGATCCTAGGGTCATAGAAAGGGCTAGAAGGGAACTTAGAAATCATCTACTCTAGCTGTTCCATTTTATAGGTGGAAAAACTGAGGCAACTCAGAGCTGGGAAATGACATCCCCAGTGTCTCTCGAGAGACCAGAGGAAGTAAGAACCACAGCATGTCAACTGGACAAGGCATTAGAGAATGCCTAATATAAACCTCTCATTTTGCAGATGGGAAAACTGAGAAGTAACCTATCCCAGCTTGTCAATCAAGAAAGTGTCAGGACCAGGATTCTAATCTAGGACTTCTGACCAAATACCAGGATTTTTTTAACTACATCTTAGGTACAAACCTTATCTTAAAGTGACTGAACACTTTCCTAGCCCCCAAGACTTTGCCTACAATAGAAATGTGTATTCAGAACTGGAAAGGATCCATTTTTTTGCCCAAATCTCACTGCTTGGCATCAGTGACAGGAAATCGGTGACAGAAAGACAGTTCCCTACACAAAGTATTCATGGCAGCCTTTTTATGGTAGCAAAGAACTGGGTACAAAATATAAGCCCATCAAGTTGTGGTGAATGAATGCAATGAGATATTACTGTGCCACGAGAAATAATAATTATGAAGAATTCAGAAAAGCAGAGGAAGACATATGAACTAACACAGAAAGCAGGAAGCAGAGCCAGGAAAACAATACATGCAATGAGTACAGTGACATAAATGGAAAATACAATAAAACTGTCTTGGCTGCTATGGGATTCAGATGGCCAGGCTTGACTTCAGAGAAGAGCTGAAAAAAAAAATGCATTTCTTTCCTTTCCCTGGGGAGGTGTGGGATTGGATCTGAGATGTTACATATATTGTTAAATAAAGTTTGGTGCATTAGTTGGTTTTGCTGAAATGGTTTTTTTTCCTTTTCTTATCTTTGTTATGAAGGAACAAGGTTGGGGTAGATAGGGACATATTCAGAAATGAATGTGAATAGAAGCATCTAGTTGGTACAATGGACAGAGCATAGGCCCTGGAGTCAGGAGGTCCTGACTTCAAATCTGGATTCAGCTTACTAGCTGTGTGACCCTGGTCAAGTCACTTAACTCTGATTGCCTCAAGAAGAATGTGAATGAGTGACGTAAAAACAAATGGCATAAATTTAAAATCAGTTTAATTGTTATAAAAAACTTAAAAGGCTAAAAATTTTATAAGTAAATAAAATTAAGGCCTCAAAACTCATCAAAGGTCACACAGGTATCAAGTTGTACAGATAGGATTTGAACCCAGTTTCCTTATCTACAAAGCCAGCACTCTCTCTACAACACCCTGTCATGAGCAGAGACACTGCAAGAGATATGGTCTTACCAGCTTGGCCCTGGAGCAAACCCAGAGAAAAGTATGATACATGAGAGGATCTTGTGTGAGAAAAGAAAATAAAAAATTTTAAAACAATAAAATGACTTTCCAGTTCAAGGAGACTAGACAGAGGAAGAATGTCCAAAAACTAGGTTGAATGGGAGGAGAAAGGATTGCTTTTTGTTTTTCAGTCACGTCAGACTCTTCACAACCCTGTTTGGGGTTTTCTTGGCAAAGATACTGGACTGGTTTTCTATTTCCTTCTCCAGAATATTTTACAGATGAGAAAACTGAGGAAAATAGGGTTAAGTAACTTTACATAATTAGTAAGTGTCTGAGCCTGGATTTGAACTTCCTGCCTCCAGACCCCATGCCCTATCCACTGAGCCACTTAGCTGCCTAATAATTATATCTCTCATAGATTAGGTTTACTACATTGCAGCAATGGTATGCTCTGCTACATGGAACCTTGGAAGGCAGCTGTTGCCAGCATTTTGTATGAACATCAACATAAAATTAATGTGGTCTCATCTTTACTTCCCTGAGTTTTAAAACAAACAAACAAACAAAAAAGATGTTGTTTGTTCCCAGCCATGCTTCACTGTCCCTGTGGTCACATGCCTTTTTGTAAGAAAAAAATGCAAAAGGAAAATAATATTTCTGAATACATCAGCAAGACTGGTATTAGAAATACCCCTCCAAAAGAGAAAACAGTACCGCTTATGTGTCAAATCTTCAGGCCAAGAAATGTGTTTTAGAACCAAACAAAAAGCCCTTTATAAATTCTGACGTTAATGTGAAAGAACATAAGCATTGTTCCAGACCACAACATTCACAAAAATGTAAGAAATAGCAGGATTGCACCATTCAAAGTGCAAAATGTTTTCAGAAGTGTGATTTTTGCCCTTAGTATAAACCAAAATACTCATCCCAAACTGTTTTCTTAAAATGTGTTATCTCCACCATCCCGTCATCCACAATAGAATGTGATCTCTTTAAGATCAGGAACTGTCTTTGATTTCGAATTTTTTATCTTCAGTGTTTCCATGGTGGACAAGCAATGACATTGCTATGGCACCATTTTGTCACAGTGATGGTCATGTATGTATCTGTCTAATGGCACTAGATTGACTCCACACCGGACCTTGACATAAAGGCAGCCTGGAGTTGTTTTCCTTGTTTTCAGTAAGCTCACTGTCATCTTAAGGTTGGATTTCCTGTACTCAAGTCTTTCATTGCTTTCTTTTTTCTATTTTGTCATTTGTAATTTTGTATTTTTAATTTTATAGATTTTAAGAACACACAAAAACTGCAGTTCTTTAAGGAGCACCTTTCAGTGACTATTAGAGATATATCAGCAGCTGTTGGTCTAGAGAACTCAAGTATTTCAAAGAACATTCAGTCCCACAATGAAACAAAATCAAGCCCACCAAAAATGCAAAGAAAAGTGTGGTCAAAAATTAAAAATAAAACTAAGGGTGAATGAAATATTGCTACAAAACTGTGAAGTTAGTCCTCAGAAACTAAACAAAGACACTCAGAGACACCTGGTGGGAGGAAGCATCATTACCAATTACTCTTTAGTGCAGCATAGACTTCTTGAAGTTGGAAGAACAGTGAGAAAACCAGATGCTAACCTTTGCTATGAAGAAAAATTGTTTGTTATGGGCAAGACAATATAAAGACTGAAGTACTGAATATTGGAAAAAAGGAAATTCTTACTGCTGAAGCTGACTTTTTCATTCAATGATATGCCAAAATTATTGTCAGAAGTACAAATGACTCTATGTGATCTGGGTGTCATCATCAGAAGCTTCTACCCCAAATATTTTTTTTATTTCCTAGAAGTCTTGCCCCCATTAAAGGAATGACAAGCCATGATAAATATTTTTTCTATGCTGAGAACAAAATTTTTCCAGAATTATTAAAATCCACCAATGGAGATGGGATACTACAAGATGACCTTGTTCTATCCTTCTCCTCATGAAACATTAAAATATTTATTCACAAGATGGAGATGAATATGTTTCAATGACTTAGGAACTCACCTGATTGAAATCTCATGTACCACCCAAAGATCCCAACTTTTGGGGCAAGTGCTCACTATTCAACAAAAACTGCTGGGAAAACTGGAAAATAGTTTGGCAAAAACTAGATGTAGACAAACATTTCACACTATAGACCAAGACAAGCTCAATGTGAAGACATAAAGAGTAACATCACAAATAAGTTAGAGCAGTAGGAAAGAAATTACCTCACAGATCTATGGGTAGGGAGGGAGGAAAGAAGCATGTATTAAATGTATACTATGTGCCAGGCATTGTGCTAAGCGCTTTACAAATATTGACCAGAGAGAGAGGATCATAGAAGGTAAAATGGACAATTTTAATTACATAAAATTATGAAGGTTTTGCATAAATTAAACCACAGCTAAAATTACAAGAGGAAAAGATAAATGTCTTTTGCAGCAAAATAAAGGTCTTATTTCTTAGGTATATAGAGAACTGAGTCAAGTTTGTAAGAATATGAATTATTCCCCAATTGCTAAATGATCAAATGATGTGAATAGGCATTTTTCAGAGGAAAAAAATCCAACCTATATGAATAGCCATGTGAAATTGCTAATTAATAAAATACTAATAATTTGAGGAACACATATTAAAACAGCTCTGAGGTTTTACACCCATTGCCATGGCAAAGTTAATAGAAAAGAAAAATGGCAAATTCTGGAGAGGCTTTTGGAAAATATACTAATGCACTAATGGTAGAACTTTGAACTGGTCTGCTAATCTGTAAAGAAATTTAGAACCATGGCCAAAAGGTGTTAAACTGTGCATACATTTTGACCCAACATTATCACTACTAGGTCTTTAACACAAGGAGATCAAAGAAAGAGGGAAAGGAACCCAACGTACAAAAATGCTTGTAGCAGCTTTTTTTTTTTGTGATGGCAAAGAATTTGGAAACCAAAAGGGTAGCCATTAATTGGTGAATGGCTGAACAAGTTTTGGTGTATGGATGTCTTGGAATACTATTATGCTATAAGAAATGATGAAGGGGGTGGTTTCAGAGAAACTTGGATGGCTTATATGAACTGATGCATAGAGAACGAGAACAATTTATATTATACCAGTAACGTTTAAGGACAAATAACTTAAAAGACAGGAATTCTGATCACTGCAGTTCCAAAGTACTCATGATGAAATATACTACCCACCTCCTGACAGAGGTGATAGACTCAGAGTGCAGAATGAGACATGAGCATATGTTTATTATGTATACATATACAAATACAAATATACACACGTGTGTGTGTTTGGACATAGCCAATGGAAAAATCTGATTTGCTTCACTATATATGTTTGTAACAGGGGTTTTGTTTTTCTTTCTTTCCAGAGATAAAGTGAGGGAAAGAAGGTAGATTTCCATTGATTAAAAATTAAATAAAAAGAAAACAGCCTAAAATCACAGCATACACTTGATATCCAATGTGGTTTCATGATGAAGAATTAAAGAATATGTGTTGAAGTCTTGTAAACTCAATAGCGAATTGTGTAAAACAAAAATTTTTTGCAAAAAGTAGACAAATTATATTTGGGGCTTTTTTAATGTAAAAAGTTGTAAGGCTTCTTGTATAAACCAATACATTTAATTATTTTATTTTGTCCCATATAATTCACTTACCACTTTAGCACAATCTTAGAACATAAAAAGTGCTTAATAATTTTTTTCATTCATTCATTCCTGTCTCTTAATTTGGAATCACTAAATTCATTCAAGAATTTAACAGGCACTTAATAAACACTATCCCTGGTACCAAAGTACATATAAAATACAGTTTTTGTCCTCAAAGAGCATGCCTGTTCATGTTGGAGACAAAAGGAGGTCACAGTTAAGGGTAAAACAAGAATCTTTAAGCTACAGGAGATTTCCAGAACAACTCTATATTGTGGACGACATCACATTTAGTTGCCCCCAACAGAGGCTTTCATAGAATTCTGAAAAGTTTACTGCTTAATAAATGTTGAATGAATGAAGTACTGTTACACAGTTCTCATACATCTTGCTTTATCCATTTTTTTACTTGGGAGGCAATCAGGATTAAGTGACTGCCCCGCTTTGTCCATTTTTAAAAATTCCTTCTGTATTTCCAAGTTGCACTTACATCTCAGGCTTTGGGGCTTTGTAATGTAGGTACAGATATAACATTTTCTTGTAGGGCTTACTAAAGTTCTTTGAGGATGGTTTTTTACCTTTGAATCTTTAATGCCTAATACAATGCCTGGTACATAGTAGGTGCTAAATAAAAGCTTGGGGGTGGATTAAGACTACTTTGGAACTCTGCAAAATGAATACCCTCTAACAAGGAAATAGAGCTGAAATTAATCTCTTCATCCTGGCCTCCCTCTCCTGACCACGGCTTAAATGATACCTCCTGGAAGGACAAAGGTATTACATCAGCTGTCTTACTTTAATTCACCTAAGCCAAAGGCAAATTCAACTTTTGCCTGAATTGGACATTTTTAAAAATTGGTAATATATTGTATATATAAATATAATATATTGTATATGTAATATATATATATAAACATATATGTGTGTGTGTGTAGGTATTTTAAAGGAACAGTGTGGCAGTAACATTCCATTTAAAAACAAAACACCTTTCCAAAAGACTCTAATAAACCTAGGTTGTTTTGCACTTTGTAGGAAAGAACTATTTATTGCTTTATGAAAAAATTATAACTGTGTTCCTCTCAAGCAACTGGATATAAAGTCCCCATTGTAATTCTTACTTCGCTTAAATATAAATTAGGTTTGGAGTGTTGTCCTGGGGCGTATGACATGCTCATTTATTTCTATGTTTGAGATTTAGGAGGTAATACAATACTCGAGCAGTCTGGAAAGGGAGAAGAGGTAGGCAAAACTGTAAAATAGTGTGCTTCCTAGCTTACCCTTCCAGCAGGAATCAGGGCTAGCCTAGGACATCTGAACGGCCCCCTCTCTCCCAAGGAATATAGTTAACCTTCTCCACCAATACCCCCAGGATACCCACAATTCCGAATGGATAGGAAAAGAAGGAAGAACATCATCCAGCCTATGTCCACCCTTATCTCTCAGGGTAGGCACACCCTTACTCCTTTATGACAGGCTTTACTTTCCTTGCAGTTATATCCATTTCACCTGGTTCCCCAGGTTCAACTTTGAAGAGCCAATCTCATTTCCCAAAATGAAGGGATTGCCCATTTAGGACTAAAATAGACACACTTAAGCCCTTAAGGAAGAGGCTCCTAACCTGGGAACCATAGACTAGATATGTTTCAGGAGGTCCATGAATTTGCATGGGAAAGAAATCGAATCTTTATTTTTGCTAAACTTTGCTCTCCTTTGTAACCCTACGCATCTGATTTTATGCATTTGAACACATTATTGTAAGGAGTCCATACATTTCACTAGATTGACAAAGGGATCCATGATGCAAAAAAGGTTAAGAACTGCATTAAGGCATGCTGAATGAATGAAGTACTTTGTCTCACAAATAAAATTTTTCAAAATATCTTCCTTATTCCCAACTGAAGCCTCAAATGTGGAAAGTTGATCTCATTTTCTTCTGATATAATCACAGGATATAGAGCAGGAAAGATCCTCAGATATCATTGAGTCCAACCACCTGATTATACAGATGGGGAAACTGAGGTCCAGAGAATTGAAGTGACTAGCCAGGTCTTCTGACTCCAAATTCAGCACACTTTCTATTAAACCACCCTGATAAGTATGATTTGATATTAACCATGGGAAGACTCCTCAAAGTGGACACTTTCTCTCTAAAGGGATGAATCTGCAAATGCAGTTCTTAAAACAGAATCGTAATACCACCCTGTGCTTAGGCAGCAAGATTCCTCCTAGAGATTTCAGAGCATATTCACTTCACCCCTCAGCCCTTACATATATACTCAAAAGGGGGTAATCAGTAAATATTGCCCACATTTTTAAATGATTGGCTTTTCATAACAGACAGTGAATTCGGCTCTATAACCATTTTTTTAAATTACTTCAATTTAGTAACCAAAGAAAGTTATTATTTTAAAAGTTATAGAGTTAAAACATGCAGTGACTGAATTTGTCTATTCTAACCTAACTATTCTAACCTAAATCATTGAAAGCTTAGGTTATGTCTAGAGTCTCAGAGACAGAGAGAGAGACAGAGAGAGAGAGACAGAGAAATTTGGTGTATAGGGTTAGGTCTGAGCCCTGTTATTTTATAGGTAAAAGTGACTTCCAGGGTGAGAAAACTTTGTCTTCCAATTCAGATTTGTACTTCCTCTGCAACTCAGAGATGTCTACAGTCACACAGCCAGTATGTGTCAGAAGCAGAATTTGAACCCAGATGCTGGTGTAGAAGCCAGTTTTCTCTCCATTGTACCATATTCAGGTAACAAACAGCTATTTATCCTCTATACATATATACACATAAAAGCTAAGATTTACAAGCACACACTGACAAGACTTAAGTCAGGAGTGAGTTACAATAACTAAAATACTCCATCAGGAGATCTGATACTGAAGAAATCACAACATGATCCTGCCCTACAGGAAAATAGAGGGGGAAGGAGATAAGAGAAGGGGGGGAGGGCAGATCAGGGGAACGGATATTCAGAATGCATGCCATCTTGGAGTGGGGGGAGAAGAAAAGATGAGCAGAAAATAAAATATAAAAAAATAAAATAAACAGAAATCACAACATGAAACAGTCAATGTTTCAGCATTTCACCTTCACCTCAGCTCTGCACTGTCTAAACAATTCCCTCCAGGTTCCCCTTTTCTGGCAATCCAGATAAGGAGTTTTTCTCACACTCCTACCAGTAGTCAGCTTCTCCAGTGTGTGCTGTAGCCAATGCTACAATTCAGAGCAATTCAGCACCAAGGGAGGACCCCAACTGTCAAACTCCCAACATTGTCTCCAAGGCTGGAAATTCGATCTCAGAATCAGTAGTCAGGAAAGAAACACAAGGCAGCTAGGGCTTTAACATCCAGTTTTAACCTCACATAGACAAACACATGTGTTTATTGCCATGTGTGAGCAATTAACTGTATCTGACTCATGGGAAGTACAGGGAGTGAGAGTTATCTGCCAAACCTTCTGGAGAAAAAGGGAAAAAAGAGATAACTATAAGAGGAAGTCAGTTACTTTAAAGTACATTGGGTGGGCCATCCCTCCTAATTAGTAGTCTGGTCTCTTCATGCAAAAGCCTGTTGCCACCATCTCTGAATCAATAAAACAAAACACAACATGAGGGTTGCTTTATCATCCCAATCATCCATGCTAAAGCACATATGTATGGGCAGAGAAGCTAGCACAGCTTAGCAAGAGCTTGGTGGGCAGTGCCCATCTCCATATGTGCTCCATGAGGAATGCTGCAATCCAGCCTTCACCACACTTGATAACATCGCCAGCTATAATGACTTCATGTAAATGAGGGAAGGGAAGAAGGATGGTGACAAAAAAGGTCTAAATGAGATCATATAGAAATCAGGTTGAAAAATGGAGAAAGGGAAGAGCAAAAAGAGGGGACAAGCTTTTCTTTTTTCATCTTGGAAATTACTTCACATCTTTATGTAAATCAAGACTGAAAGGTACTGGTATAGTACTAATTAGAATAACTATTAAATAATTGTTTCTAAGGTCATGTTCCCCAGCATAGGTTCTCTCAATAAAAAATAAGTTTCCAGAGATGGTCTCCAAAAAAAAAATTGTTATTAGCATTACCTTGCAACTATCAGCAAGATAATTAGTCAGAACTCTCAGAGTATTTTCCAAAACTGATTAACTGATATTTTCTCTGTTCCAAAAGCCTCTTATAACAAGGTCATTAAGCTGTCACTTACTAAAGAGAAGCTACTGAGTTTGCAGGTCAAACTTGATTCAAGTGTCAACTTTGAATGTCTTTTTAGCATTCAAAAAATGAGAATATTAGTATAATCCATTAACCTAAAGTCCAAGACGTTTTGATTATCTTACCTATTATCTGTAGCTCTTTCTTTTCTTTCTTTTTTTTTTTGAGAAGAGAAAGAAAGAGGAGAGACAGACCTGTATAAATTGTCATTTGTTCTGCAATTATTTTTTAACATTTTTTTGGTGAGGCAATTGAGGTTAAGTGACTTACCCAGAGTCACACAGCTAGTAAGTGTTATGTGTCTGAGGCCAGATTTGAACTCAGGTCCTCCTGACTCCAGGTCTGGTGCTCTATCCACTGCACCACCTAGCTGTCCAAACATTCTTTTTTTTTTTAATAAGATTTTGAGCTCCAAATTTTTCTCCCTCCCTCCTTCTTCTCTCTTCTCCCTGAAAGTAAGCAATCTGATATAGGTTATATATATGCAATCATGTAAAGTATATTTCCATGTTAGTCGTATTATGAAAGAAGAAACAGAGCAAAAGAAAACATAAAAAAAATGAAAATAGTTTGCTTCAATCTGCATGCAATATATATTCTTAAAGAGTTACCCATGACACTAGGAAGAACCTGGGTTCTGAATTTGTCTCTAAAGCTAACTCACTATATGACTTCGGGCCAAATACTTAGACTCTAGGTAATTTCAAAGTTGGTGAAATGTCCAAATCAATAAAGAAATTTCAAGTAGCTATTTGCCTAAGAGACTCCTTATGAAGGAGTGGGATTTCCTGAAATTCAGGGATCTTGGTACAAATGGCAGAGACTTCTGATTCAATTATGTCAATACCCTTTCTTTGCCTTCCAATCCAACCCAGCCTTTTCTCATTATTTAAGTGAAATCACAGAATTTTAGAGCTGGAGGGGACCTTAGAGATTGTTTCTCATGCAATCCTCTCATTTTTAAATAACCCATATCTGTAGAGAATTTGTTTTCAAATTACTTAGAGGTTCTATGTGACAAGCCCAGGGTCATAGAGTGAGTTAGTTTTAGGGAACCGAAACATCTTTTTATCCAGTGTCTTTCCCACAACACCGAAATGCCTCAATTTCACAAAATAATTTGCTTAAAGACTTGCAGCTGAATATGGAAAAGAATACAATTCTTTGGAAACCAGTTGACTACTAGAACAAATCCTCCCACCACCTCTGCTGCCATTATGTGTTTGAACCAAATGTTAGAGAGTGCAAAGAAATATGAACCAAAAGATGGATTTCAAAAAAGTCACCACAATGTTTATTCCGCTAACCCTGAAGTAAACAGGGGGAAGGGGAGAGCCCACAAAAGCCAAATAATAATAATAATAATTTCTTAGAGGAAAAAATAATACACAAAGAAAGCATGTCTAAGTTTAACTAAACTCATTTTTGTCAGCATTGAATCTAAGTTTTCTCCCTCAAAATATCCAAAAAATGGTCTAATACATTTTTGTCATTTTCATGTGATTTCTCTCAGGCATTCTCCCAATATGTTTCATCCACCCACTTACCTTCCCTTTTCCCAACACACACACCCTTTTTGACTCTTTATACAACGAAAAACTTAACTAAGTAAGGACAGAGTTCTTAACTTCCTAAATCATTGTGTTTAGCTACACGTTACACACAAAACTTTTAAGTAATTCATTTTGTCTCCCTTTATTTTGTCAATTTCAAATCAATAAATGTATTGAATATCTGCTCTTTGTAAATCGCTGTATTAAATTCTAGGGATGTGTGACTAAATGAGATACAGCCCTGCCTTCAAGGAGTATCAATCTTAAAGGAGTTATACATGTACAGGAATATCAACTATATAAAAAAGGCAGGCCCCAAATGATGTGTTTAAAGGATATAAACAAATATTTTGTGAAAGAATTACAAACCATTGACATCCATATGAAATAATGTACCGAGTCACTAATAAAAAGAGAAATTCAAATCAAAACAACACTGAGGTATAATGTCACACCCGGCCAGTTGACAAAGATAAACATTCTGGAGAAGATAGGAATAATCGGAGTTGGAGGGGTTGTGGGAAAGAAACACACAAATGTACTCCTGGTGGAGTTGTACTTTGGTCAAACTATCCTAGAAAGCAATTTGGAATGATATAAAGAAAATCAAACCTTCACGTTTTCATCCAGTGGGGTCCACTACTACCCCAAGGATATCAATGATAAAATGGAAGTTCTTATAAACGCCAAAATATTTATGGAAGCACTTTTGTGGTATCAAGGAACTAGAAATAAAATAAATGCCTACCAATGGGAAATGGCTTTGAAAGTTAATAAGTGGGTATAATATGGGTTGATACATGGGTACAATGAAATATTGTTCTGCCATAGGACATGAAGAAAAGGAAAGAAATCCAGAGAAACACTTACACCAACTGATGCAAATAAGGTATGTAGAACCAGGAAGATAGTAATAGGCGGTATCTACAACAACATAAGCAGAAGGAACGTCAGTGACAAAATAGCGGAATTGAACGCGCCCTATCACCTCCAGGATCAAATAGAAAATCTTCTGTTTGCCAGTCCGAGCCCTCGCCCCTCCTACCTCTCCAGTCTTCTTGCATCCTACTCTCCCCCTTAAACACCGCCACCACTCTACATTCTCATGACGCTGACCTCCTTGCTGTCCCTCACACTTGGCAATCCACTTCCAGACTCAGCACTTTCACTGTCTGTCCTCCATTTTTGGAATCCTTTCCCTCTTCACCCCTGCTTCCTAGCTTTCTGGCTTCCTTCAAGTGCCAGCCAAAACTCCATCTTCTAAAAGAAGCTTTTCCTGATCCTTTTAATGCTAGGGCCTCCCATCTGTTGATAATCTCCAATTTATTCTGTGTATCTCTTCTACATATACATGTATATATGTGCATATGTATACATAGGCTTTTCCATGTTACCCCTCTCATTAGACTCAGCTGCTTGAGAGCAAGGACAATCCTTTGCCATTCTTTTTGTCCCCAACACTTAGCATAATGCCTGGCAAATAGTAGTCAGTTAATAAATGTTGTATGACTGACTGATTATGACAATATAATGACCAAACTTTGGACCATAAAAGAAATATAAACCTACACTTCTGCAAAGATGAGGACTATGGGTCTGGAACACTACCAATCATACCAGACTTGATTGATATAAAGTTAGTTTTGCTGAACTATTTTTAAATAAAGAATAGCTTTCTGAAAGGAGATGGGTTATAAGTTATATAGAAATTAAAGATACCAATTTTTTAATAAAAATTTTAATTAAAAAATCTCCTTTGATGTATGAAAAAGAAGGATTCAAACAAAGTGCTCTAAAAAGTCTGAGGACCAAGAAACCCCCTCCAGCTTGAGGTCAGCACAGGGATCTAAGTCTTATTTGGTTCATTTCCATGTAGTTTCCTTTCCTTTTCACTCTCCTCTTTTCCCAAATGAGAGTGTAATGTGTTTCTTCTCCAAAGTGCACGTGGAATTTTTGGTACTCATTCACAAGTGGTCTTACCATTTGTAACAAGATATTGTGCCAGCTTCTGGGATGACAAGCCATATAGATCTGCAAACTGAGACACTGAATAGTGTTTATCTCCCAAAATCTCATTGTACTACCTAAACAGTCTGCAAGAATTGGAGATTATGACACACAGAAGTAAGATCTCCAACGACAACTTTTCCAGACAAAATTAAAAATATTATAAGTCCCTGTGTCTATAGTCATACCAGTCATCCTTGGATGCTAAAGAAAAGGGGGAGGATGAAAACATCCTTTAGAATACTCCTTACATATCTGATCAACTTACTATAACTCCCAGACTGGCTCCAATCTCAAACATAGGACATTTAGCATCTGAACATCTCTTAGCCAGTATCCATCCTGATTCAGTTACAAGAAATGACTGGATAGTCAATGTGTGTTTCTTCAGTGACCGACAAATAGGGTATGAATTGTTTTTGGTGTTTTTTTTTTAAAAAAAAGCTGTTCTTTATCACAGTCCAATCAATAGAGCGGGGGTGATCAATATTAATAATGAGAAATAACTTCCATTAAATACAATCATGGATTTATCTGTGTTGAATTCCATTTGGCTGGACATAGACCAAGAAAGAGAAGTACTCAACCAGTCAAACACTAATGAAAAGATCCCTGCTAGTTGAAAATTATGTGATAGAATGATATTTTGGCATATTGGGGGCAAAGTTCAATGAAGTAGAAGAAAAACTAGAGAAAAGAACAAGTTTTATGAAGTTCATGATTCACACAAAGGAATCACGTTTTCAGGCTCAATGAAGGGTGCCTGTCTGCCTTAATCTTAAAGTATCTGATCTTTTAGCCCATAAGCAGAAATTAAATTATTTCTATTGAGAGTTTTACCTTTTTTTAAAGATTTGTCTTCTCACAGTAGGAGGATAATTCTTCAATTTAATAGATCTCTTCTATGTTGGAATTATTGAAAGTTGGCATTGGAGCCAGGAAAGCCTACGTTCAAGATGTACCTCTGACACCTATTGGCTGTGTGACCCTAGGCAAGTCATTTAACCTCTAAGTGCCCTAGACACCACTATAATTGCAGAGGAGGTGCTGACCTGCCTCGGTCAAGGGAGTGTCCTCATCCAAAGACTTAACATATCAATGAAACCACAGGTCCAGGTACCATCATCAAAATTCATATTTGTATTTCTCATGTCTTAGAATCTGGCTATAGGGGCAGCTATGTGGCACAGTGGATAGAGCACTAGCTCTGGAGTCAGGAGAACCTGAGTTCAAACCCAGCCTCAGACATATAACACTCACTAGCTGTGTGACTCTGGGCAAGTCACTTAACTTCAATTGCCTTGCAAAATAGAAAAAAAAAAGACATCATCAAAGTCCCAAGGGGGATGATGTTTACACATATTTTGGGGCAGCTGGGTGGTGCAGTGAATAGAGCTCTGGCCTTTGAGTCAGGAGGACCTGAGTTCATCCTCAGACACTTAACACTTACTAGCTGTGTAACCCTGGGCAAGTCACTTAACCCTGATCGCCTCACCAAAAAGCAAAAGAAAAAAAAAAGAATCTGGCTATGTATTTGAAGGAAAGGAAGGAAACATTTATTAAGTACCTATTCATGTTCCAGGCACTTAACAAATATTATCCCATTTAATCCTCACGACTCTGGGAAGTAGGAATCCCCACAGTGTTCGTACAACCCTAGATTGAAGACTGCTAAAGAGGAGCCCTAGGCAGGAGAATTCTCTTCTAGAAAGTTTAAATTATTACAAAGTTGTTCCTTACATCAAACCTAAATGTACATCTTTGTGACTTCTACTCACAACTCCTGGTCTGCTCCCGAGGCCAAACAGAACATGCCTAATCCTTCCTCAATACGAAAACCCTTCAGATACTTGAAGATACCCCTCATGTTCCAGCCTCCACCCCTGAGTCTAATCTTCTCCAGAAAAGAGTACATATATATGTACGTGTATACACACACACACACACACACACACACACACACACACACACACACATACATATATATGCTTAATTCCTTTAACCAATCTGCATATGACATGGACTCAAGGCAATTCATCATCCTGGTTACTCTTCTCTGGACACTCTCTCCAGCTTATTATCTTTCTTAGACCAAGGTACCCAGAACCAAATGGGATACTCTATTTGAGGTCTAATTAGGGCAGAATTCTGTAGAACTATCACTTTTCTGTTCCTGGAAGCTATGACTCCCTTATTGAAGCCCGAGGTAGTATTAGTTTTTGGGGGAAGGGGTTTGTGGTTGTTTTGTTTTGTTTTAAAAACTGGGACTCCCTATATCACCCAGGCTAGTCATTAGCCCAATCTTGCTATTGATCAGCATGGGAGCTCTGACTTGCTGCTGTTTCTGACCTGAGCCAGTTCATTCGTTCTTGGGCAATTTGATGACCCCCACTTTCAGGGATCACCATATTAATGCTGAACTTAGTATGCTCATCCAATGGGCTTAGCCCACTGCAGTTCAGAACCCCCGCCCAGTTCAAGCCTCAGCCTCTTCAGCAGCAGGGACCAGAGACTTACACCCACCAGCATTAGCCTTTTTGACTACTACATCACCCTGGTGACTCATATTGAGCGACTCCCAGATTGTTTTCATGTACAGCCATGCTTATTCTCCCATCTTGCTCTTATGAAGTTGATTTTTTTTGTACCCAAATTTGAAAATTTGCATCTATCCCTATGGCCTCTCATCTAATTAGATTCAGCCAGTGTTCTAGCCTGTTAAGATCCTTTCTAATCGTGGATTGTGACATCTTCAAATTTAATGAGTATATCATCTATGCCTTTATCCTGGACATTGATCAAAACATCAAATTTCACAGGGTCAAGCACAGATGTCGGAGGTACTTCCGTTAAAGACTTCCTTTGATCTATATGATTTTTATATGAATATATAAAGAGTATTCCCTTTACCAATGAAGATCAGAAAGGCCTCATGCCTTCTAGTCTTATTTGATTCTTGTCCATATTTTCCAACAAGTCATCATAAAGAATCTAGCCCAAATGATGGTAATCTACATAGCCTTAGAGCACCTTCACCTTAAGAGGTAAAGAACATCTCATAGGAAACTATCTTTTGTTTTATTTAATAGTATTTTTTTTTCCAATTTGCCGTAAAGACAATTTTCAACATTCATTTTTTAAAGATTTTGAGTTCCAAATTTTTTTCACTCCCTTCCTCCCCTCCATCTCTCCCTCCCCAAGACAGCAAGGAACCTAATATATGTTATACATGTGCAATTATATAAACCTATTTCCACATTAGTCATGTTGCGAAAGAAGAAACAGAACACAAGAGGGAAAAAAAGTAAAAATAGTGTGTTTCAATCTGCACTCAGATTCCATCACTTCTTTCTCTGGATGTGGACAGCACTTTCCAGCATGAATCTTTGGGAATTGTCTTAATTCATTGTGTTGCTGAGAAGAGCAAAGTCAATCACAGTTAATCATCACACAACGTTACTGTTATTGTGTACAATATTTTCCTGCTTCTGCTCACTTCACTCAGCATCAGTTCGTGTTAAGTCTTTCCAGGTTTTTCTGATATCTGCCTGCTCATCGTTTCTTATAGCACAATAGTATTCTATTACATTCGTGTTCCACACTTGTTCAGTCATTCTCCAAATGATTGTCATCCCTTCAATTTCCAATTCTTGGCCACCACAAAAAGAACTGCTATAAATATTTTTGTACATATAGATCCTTTTCCCTTTTTTTTATGATCTCTTTGGGATACAGACCTGGAAGTGTTATTTCTGGATCAAAGGGTACATACAGTTTGATTGTCCTTTGAGTATAGTTCCAAATTGCTCTCCAGAATCATTGGCTCAGTTCACAATTCCACCAACAATGCATTAGTGTTCCAATTTTCTCACATTCTTTCCAACACTTATCATTTTCCTTTTCTGTCATATTAGCCAATCTGATAGGCATGAGGTGGTACCTCAGAGTTGTTTTAATTTGCATTTCTCTAATCAATAGTGATTTAGGGTATTTTTTCATATGACTATAGATAACATTGAGTTCTTCATCTAAAAACTGCCTATTCATATCCTTTGACCACTTATCAATTGGAGGATGACTTATATTCTTATAAATTTCACTCAGTTATCTATATATTTTTAGAAATGAGGTCTTTATCAGAGATACTGGCTGTTAAAATTATTTCTTGGTTTTCTACTTTCCTTCTAATCTTGAATGAACTCGTTATGAAAAAACTTTTTAGTTTAACATAATCAAAATTATCCATTTTACATTTTGGAATGCTTTATATTTCTTGTTTGATCACAAATTCTTCCCTTCTCCATAAATCTGACAGGCAAACTATTCCATGCTCTCCTAACTTGCTTATGGTATCTATCACCCTTTATGTCTAAATCATGTACTCATTCTGACCTTATCTTATTATATGGTGTAAGATGTTGGTCTATACCTAATTTATGCCATACTGTTTTCTAGTTTTCCCAGCAGTTTTTGTCAAAAAGTGAGTTCTTATCCCAGAATCTGGAGTCTTTGGTTTTATCAAATAGTAGATTACTATGGTAAGACACTGCTGTGTCTTGTGTGCCTAATCTATTCCACTGGTCAACTACTCTATTTCTTAGCCAGTATCAAATAGTTTTGATGACTGCCACTTTATAATATAGTTTTAGATCTGGCATGGCTAGGCCACCTTCCTTTGCATTTTTTTTTAATTAATTCCCTTGATATTCTTGATCAATTGTTCTTCCAGATGAATTTTGTTATTATTTTTTCTAGCTCTACAAAATAATTTTTGGTAGTCTGATTGATATGGCACTGAATAAGTAAATTAATTTAGCTCTATAGGATACTTTCTAAGAGACAGCTCTACCTGGAACCTCAAATTCAAACCTGAGGTTATTGTCTTTCCCCCTGAATCTGAGGCTACCTTTCATCTCTGCTATTTTAATTAGTATCTCCACTCTGACTCTTATGCTCAAAATCTTGGTGTTTTCTTTGACTCTTCACCCCTATATCTAATTGGTGACCATATCTTTTCAATTCTACCTCTTTCTCTGACGTCTGCTCCCCATATTCTCTTGCCAGTGACATCACCTCAGGATTAATTCTATAGATTCTTAAAGTTTTCATGCCTCAACTTTTATTCCCTCCTTTACCCTTCATACCACTGCTAGAACAATCATCCTAATGTATAGACCTGGTCACCTCACTCCACTACTCAAAAGTCTTCAAGAGCCCCCTTTGCCTACTAAGTAAAATTCAAATTTCCATTTGAGACTCTCCATTTGCCATCCCATATTATTCATATTTATCACATGTAGTATGCCAAACTGGACTACTGAATTATTATCTGCCCCTGAGCATGACCTGCACCCTCTGTTGTTTTTTAACTTAGTTGTCTGGGTATGTTCCATGGGTCATAAGCCCCAACCAGAAAGTATTAAATACCATAAGGGTAGGATATGTAAACGGCATATCTTATGTAAAATTGTGTACATCCTAGAACCTACCACAATGCCTGGTACCTAGTGGGCATCTACTGGAAACCTCTGTAGTGTGATAGGAAGAGAATTGGATTTGGAGTCAAGTCATAGGACCTTGGTTCAGTGTTACCTTGGACAAGTCACTTTTCTCCAGGTCTCAGTTTCCTCATCTGTAAAATAACAATTGATGAGTGCCAGGCCTGGAGTTAGGAAGACTCTTTTCCCTGAGTTCAAATTTGGCCTCAGACACTTACCAGCTGTGTGACCCTGGGCAAGTAACTTCACTCTGCCTCAATTTCCTCATCTGTAAAATGAACTGAAGAAAAAAATGACAAACCACTTCAGTATTTTTGCCAAGAAAACCCCAAAAGGGGTCATGACTCGCTGGACACAACTGAAACAACTTAATGATAGCAACAAGATCTCTTCTAGCTCAATATCAATGGTCTGATGAATGACCCTTATTCTTTTAATATCTCTGGAATATCCATGGGCTATATTAGCTTCCTTTAAAATGTATTAAAAATAATTTTTTCCACAGCAGGGAAATTGTCAATCTTTACTTAGAATTGAAATTTCCCTAATGTAATTAGCTCTCATTTCTTCAATTGCCTCCATTTACACTGGTATGCCAAATAGTATATTTGTATGATTTTTCTCTCACAACTATAATGTGCACTGCTGTACAAGACTCTATGTTCGTCCTTTTATATTTAATGAGGGAATTGTTCTTGCTCTAATTATATTATCAAGGGGAGACCTTCATTAACCAAAGTGGCAGAAATAGTGAAAGCCTATAAAACTCATCCCGCCTGGACATGCTACAAAGCTGAAGGCCTCTTTCTAGTCAACAATGCCTCTCCAGTGTGTTCATTAAAATGAGCTTTCATCAAAATCGCTGACTGGAGAAAAGGAGATTGGCAGGGCTGAAGCCTGACTTCATATCTGCTTCTAAATAGCTTCGTCAGTGCCAAAGTGGTAAAAATGAAGCATCCCACAATTAGAGATCATGGCGGCGTCTATACAACTAGACACAGTGACCAGTGGTTAAATTGGTAATGAGGACTGACAGCATGACTTACTGTAAGGTGAAAAATTCAATCAATCAGCTTACCCCAGCTCCCAGATGTGATTGTTTGAACTGCTCCTTCCAACGGATTCTCTAGTTTTTAAAATTCAAATTGTTGGTTTGACCAGCTGTTGGGGCATTGCAGACACTGCCTTTATCATTTATAAATTTTAGCATGTACAGTCCTAAAAGCACTATGGATATTTGATCAATCTAATTACCTTAAATGCAGGTTCTTTAAGTCACCAAAAGGGTCCTTATATAGTTTAACATGGGAATAAGAAATAACCTTTTACTGTTGAACAACTTTAAGTAAAGTATATTTAAGAAAAGCCAGTCTTATTTTAGGGTTTTACTGAGTCCTTAGATGGACATCCCAATATTACAGACTTGATGCTGTTCTGAAGTCAGAAGATCTGGGTTCAAACCTTCCCAGCTCCACTATTTGCTACCTATGTGTGACCTTGGGCAGATCACCTGTCCCCTCTGGGCCTTAGTTTTCTCATCTATAAAATGAGGTGATTGGGCTAGATGACCTTTTAGGTCCTTTCCACCTCTAAATCTGTCCTCTATAGTTTGAGATTGTCAGGACATAGAGCCCAAAAGGCACGAGGCCTGGGCATGTGATTGTAGAATCATGTCAAAAGCTCAAAGGAACTTCAGAGGCCCCCTGGACCACCCTCATTTTAGTGAATGGCATACTTAACAATTCTAGGCCCTTAAAATAAACATTTAGAAAAACATTCTCTTGTTTTTTCTAGGAATTATAAAATCACAGATCCCCAGAAGGGCCTATGAAAGGTAAAGGACCCTCTCCAAGGACCACATCACTCCACTGCTCCAGAAATTCCCCATGGCTTAAAATTGTCTCTAGGACCAAGTCTAAACCCCCATATTTGGCATTTCCCAATGTGAGTCCAGCCTGATTTTCCAGGTTGATTACACATTAGTGGCTCTCATGTACTCTATGCTCCAGCCAGACTAGCCTGCTTGTGTTCCCTGTATACGATGTTCCATCTCTTGTCTCCTGGCTGTCACGTTAGCCATTCCCTTTGAAATGCATATCCTTCTCACCTCCAACTCAGAGCATCCTCTGACTCCTTCAGGCCTCAGCTCAAGCACTTCCTTCTACATGAGGCTTTTCCTGATTTCCCCACTTGTTTGGGTCTTCCCTAACCCTGAAGTCATTTTCATTTTGCTTTGTAAGTATGGAATGTGGCTAGGGCAGAGCATATATAGATATTCCCTGCCTGCTTCTAGCCACATATGGCTAGGCCCTTTGGGGATGACAAATTATGTTATACAACCCCAAATGAGTCATCCATATGGCAAGGCAATTCTTTTACATCTCCTTAATTAACTCACTGGGTAGCTAGGTGGTGCAGAGGATAGAGTGATAGTCAGGAAGACCTGATTTCAAATCTAGCCTCATTTGCTTACTAGCTGTGTGACCCTGGGCAAGTCACTTAACTCTGTTTGCCTCAGTTTCCTCATCTGTAAAGTGAGCTAGAGAAGGAAATGGCAAACCACTCCAGTCTCTTTGCAAAGAAAACCCTGAATGGAGTCATGAAGAGCCAGACACAACTGAAAACAAATGAACAACAATAAGTTAACTCACTATCCTACTCACCATAGTAATTCTTCCAAATCTCTTCATCCCTCTTCAAATCTCCCATGGTTCCCACCCTCTTAACCGAGAAGTTTGTTTCATATTTTACTGAAAAAAATTGAGGTAGTTTTTCAGAAACTCCATTTTATCCTTTCTGCTTCATCTCTTCTCACTCAGATGCTTTCTGCCAATATCTTCTCCTTTATCCCTGTCTAACATGAAGAGATAACTTTTTCCTTAACAAAGCAGAGACCTCTTTATGCTCAAGTGATCCCATTCCGTCCTGTCTTCCTTTAGGGGCAGCTAGGTGGCACAGTGGATAGAGCACCGGCCCTGGAGTCAGGAGGACCTGAGTTCAACTCCAGTCTCAGAGACATAACACTTACTAGCTGTGTGACTCTGGGCAAGTCACTTAACCCCAATTGCCTCACAAAAAAAAAAAAAGAATGATTGTTCCCTTCATCATCTCCCCCTTCTCACTGATCTTTAATATCTCCATGACCACCAGGTGTTTCCCTGCTGCCTACAAACATGCTCATGTCTTCCCCATCCTCAGAAAGCCCCCACCTGATCTTTCCTCCCCCACCCACCATCAATCCATACCTCATCTCCCTTTAGAGGCTAACCTCCCTGAGAAGGCCATCTATAATTGATACTTCCCCTTCCTTTTCTGTCACTCTCTTTTTAACTCGTCTTTCCTCTCATTTTCTACAGTCTTACTTCTGACCTCATCATTCAATTGAAATTATTCTCTCCCAAGCTACAATGATCTCTTAGTTGCGAAATCTAGTGGACTTTTTTCAATCCTCATCCTTCTCGACCTCTCTGCAGCTATTGACACTCACTTCTCCTTGAGACTCTCTTCTCTCTAAGCTTCCAAGACACTAGTCTCTTCTGTTTTCCTCCTTCTAGTCTGACTGTCCAGTCTCAGTCTTCTCAGCTGGATCTTCATCTAGCCCATGCCCACTAACCATAGGTATCCCTCAGGGCTCTGCCCTGGGCCATCTTCTCTTCTCCTTCTATGCTACTTCACTTGGTGATCTCATCAGCTCCAATGGATTCATCTATAATCTTTGCCATGGCTTTATCCTCTGCCCTCTCCTCTGTCCTCTCTACAATCCAACTCTGAGGGTCTTCCCCTCCCAGATTGTTTTTTTTTTTTTTTTGTGAAGGCAAACTAGCCAACTTTTGCCTCAATTCTTACCTGGCCTTTCCTGAATGGGCATTGTCTCAGACAAACTGAGATTTAGGAAAGACCTTAACTTAAAAAGACCATGGTTTCCCACTGCATCCAGGACCATCACCAGTTGTCCTGACCTTTGTCTTGCCACTGAACTCCAATGACTCTGGAAGAGAGAGTGAGACTGATGACTTTTCACTGCTCTACCTCACTTAAATCCTATTCACTTGGAAGTCAAGCTATCACTGTCATGATGTCATTGGTCCTCTTCAAGAATGAATGACAACCAACAATCCATTGGTGATTTCATCTGCTCCTATGTGTTCAGTTGTCATTTCAGTGCATATAACTCTAAAATTATTATGTGTAGATGCAATTTGTCCTTTGAGGTCAAGTCCTCAGATTTCAATTCAACAATCAAATCACCTGCACCAGAATACCAAATATTCTAACAACTCAGAATCAGTACAACCTATCCAAAACTCATCATCCTCCCCACCTAAACCTCTCCCAACTTTCTGATTTCTAACAATGACATTGCTGTCCCTCCAGCCCTCAGACTTGAAACTCCTCAATCGTCCTAGGCAGGAATTCTCTTTTGCCTCATAACACTTTTCCCTTTATCATATTCATCTATATACTTATCATATTCTACGTATCCACTCCAATCCAATCCAATATAATGTAAAATCCCTGATGGTAGGGACTGTTCTATTTTTGTCTGCATATCAAATGCCTGGCACGTGCCTGACACACAGGAAATCCTTAACAAATGTTTGTCAAATTGGATTGAATCAAGAATATATTACAGTATTGTAACATGGGGACAAATTTCTTTGGGCAAAGACAAAAGATCAACTTTTTGCCCCATAAAATGCTACTTTTACTCACATGATAAGAGAAATAATAAAGAACAATTTAATAAACTACTTTTTCTTGTAATTTCAACTCACCTTCCCCACAAAACCCACCCTTTTTGCCAACTTCCCTTCCAGCCATACAGGTCTGCAAACTCAGAGTTATCCCCAGCTCTTCAGTCTTACCCCTTATCCTTCATATCTTATCAAAGATCAAGTTGTGCTGATTCTACCTTCACATTACTCAAATCCAAGTCATCCTCATTCATTACAGTATCCCCTCTAACCTGGATCATTGCAATCATCTGAAATTGCTCTGTCTGCCACTAATCTCTTCCATCTCCAATACATTCTCCACACAGCAACTTAAATAGCATTCCCGAAGAGGAGGTCATATCATTGCCCCACTCAAGAAACCTAGTGCCTTCTCATTGCCTCTAGGAAAATACAAACTCCTCCAACATTTAAACACAATTGTGCTCCAACCTCTTTTTCCAGATTGATTAATACCCCTCCCTTCCCTATCCCCTTACACAAACAAACTACAATCTAGCCAAACTGGACTTCTTAGTGTTCCTTGCATGTGTATAGGCTGTCTCCCCTCCTTGAAATGTTCTCCTCCTATATCACCACATAGAAGAATTCCTAGCTTCCTTCAAAGTAGAACACTTTTCTTGGTCCTCACACTCTTCTAGATATTAATGTTCTTTCCTCACTCCTCAAAATTAATTTGTATTTATTCTTTATATATTTTATATATAAAGAGAGATTTAATGTATTTTAATAAATAATATTTATTTATAAATAAAATTATACTTTATTCATTTTTTAAATCTGTATACATATTTCCCCCAGTAGAACATAAGTTCCTTGAAGGCAAGGATGATTTCATTTTTGTCATTGTATGCCCAGTTCCTTGCACAATACCTTTTTCATAGTTGGAACACATTATAAAGTTGTTGAATCTAGTGTAACCTTCCAAAGGATGAAAACCTGGCCCCATTAGCATAAAAAAAAAAGCTTATTGAGCCATATGTTGTGTTTACGTGTATATGTATACGTATATCAATACACACATATATGTGTGTATCAATGTATATGTATATATACATATACATGTATACATATATTATACATGCACATGTATACATATATATAGCATTTAAAAATATGTACACATATACATACAGGCAGGTGGTACAGTTGATAAAGAGCTGAACTTGGAGTTAGGAAGACCTGAATTCAAATCTGGCTTTAGGTATTCACTAGCCACATGACCCTGGGCAAGTCACTTAACTTCTGTTTGCCTCAGTTTCCTCATCTGTACAATGGGGTAGTAATAGCATTTACCTTACCGGGTTGTTGTAAGGATCAAATTAGATAATATTTGCTTTAAAAAAAACTTTCCACAGTGCCTGGTACATAGTAGGCATTAAGCACTATATAAGTGTTAACTACTACTAGCAGTAATAATATTATTAGTAATATTATATATATTACTATATATATAGTAATATTATATATATATTATATATATATTTTTCTGACTCTTTCATACTTTACAGACTTCTAAGGATTGTTGTCACTTCTGCTCTTGTTATCATCGGTGTATAATAATTTAACCAATCTCTGCCAGCATGAATGCCCTCCAGTCTCTCCAGATTATTTTTGTACTTACTCAACTATTAACACCTGCCTGAAATAGACTGCATGAAGCTGATCTCGCTGTGAAGGACTGGGTTGGCACAAGTCACTGGCAATTCTATATTTGACCTACTCTGTTACCACACTTTCTCATGCCTGGCATGGTAAGAGAGCATGCTTGGTTCATGCAGTGAATGCATTAAAAACCCTCAAGGGCAATGGGGCTCATTTAGTGACCCGTGTGGTCCTTGATTCCTAAATCTATCCTTGCCTAGAGATTGAGAAATAATGTTACTAATAATAGTGAGGATAAATTAGCTAAAAGCAGAATGAGGTTTCTGTGTGTCATAGAAAGTGTCATAAAAGATAATTCTCCCCGAATGTAACATTTATTTGTTCCTACATCAGAAGCTATTTCAGCCAAAGCCTCAAACTCTTTGATAAGAAGCATTTCACAGGCATGTTTGCTCTTCTAAATTACTCATGATTATGTTGAGTCTACAGGATGCATTTGGTTTGTGACAGGACCCTACATGGTTCAAATTATCTCAGGGATTTTGAACTACCAGAGTTATAACAGCTTATTCCAAATTTTCACTTCTCCTGAAGTCAAGTGGAAATGAGGAAGGAAAGCAAAAGGAGAGATAAAAAACATCTTCAGATGTTATAATGACTTATGATCTCATAGAAAAGGGCCTAGGAAATCCAGAGGAGAGAAATGTTATCTCTTCAGAAACTCATGATCAGGGAAAATAAGAGAAAACTAGAATCGTGATTAGAAACAGGAACAAAAAAAGTATCATCAGAAACAAGATAGTGCTATGGAAAGAATATTGTCCTAGGAGGCAGGGTTAAGGTGTCAGTCCCAGCTCTGTCAATAATTAGCTGCATGTCTTTGGATAAGTCACTTTATTTCTTTTTTTAATTTTGTGTATTTTATTCTGAACTTAAGAAATAACACAAGCATTTCCATAGCGTAGTAGAATTTTTAAAAAAGATGATCTTACATGAAACTGCAAATTTATTATGCATGTGGTATTCTTTTTTAAAATATATAATAAAGTCATTATGTAACTTTCTTTTTTTCTCTTTTTCTTCTTCCCCCCCCCAGAGATGAGTACCATTAGATACAAATATAATTATGTAAAACCATTCTATACCTATTTCTATTTATGAGTTTTCTCTGGATGTAGATAGCATCCTCCTTCATATATCTTTTGTCGTTGATTTAGTATTTACAATAGTCAAAATGATTTTGTCACTCAAAACTGTTCTTAAAACAATAATGACATTACTGTACACAATGTTCTCTTGGTTCTGCTCATTTTGCTCTTCATTATTTCATGCTAGTCTATCCATGCTTTTCTAAGATCATTGAGCTCATCTTTTCCTATAGCACAGTAGTATTCCATCACATTCATAAATCACTTTATTTCAAAGCCCCTTAAATGTGCCCTTCCCCCACCTTTTGCAGGCTTCTTTCATCTTCCTCATCCCATCATACTCTGATTCAGTGACAATGGTCTTCTTGTTCTTCCTTGAACAAGACATTCTATCTGCAGACTCCGTTTTCAATGTGCCTAGAATTCTCTTCCCCCTCATCACTGCCTCCAGGCTTTCTTGGCTCCCTTCAAGTGCCAGCTAAAATTTCACCTTTTACAAGAAGCTTTTCCCAATCTCCCTCAATGCTAATGCCTTCCCACTATTGATGATGCCCATTTTATCCTCTAGCTTGTTTATTCTTTGTCGTTTGGGCATTGTATCTTCCATTAGACTGTGAGCTTCTTGAGAACAGGGACTGTCTTTAGCCTTTTTTTGTCCCCATAGCTTAGTACAGTACCTTAGCACAGGGCATAGTAGACACTTAATGAAGATTAATTAACTGACTGATGCTCTATCTCTATGCTCATTTCACTCACAAAATGAAAGCGTTGCACAGGGTGATCTCTAAGACCCCTTCCTGCTCTGGAATTCTGTAAGGATATGATTTTATGAGAAATGGGCAGTTTGGCATGGTAAACAGGGGGCTGGATTTGAATTAAAATCCCATCTTAGACACATATTTACTGAGCAAAGCTAAGTATGTCACTTGACCTTTCTCAGCCTCAGTTTTCTTAATCAGTGAAGTATTCCAACTCCTCAGGGATATTCTAAAGATCTGAAGCAATGCATGTAAAGCATCCTACAGACTTTAAAGCTTTGTATGTGTTAACTCTTAGATGATCTCTAAGGGTCCCTTCAGGCTCTGAATTTCTATCCTTATATAGAGTGCAGACCTACACACTCTTCTTACAACAAATCATGACCCAATATAGCCAATTTCTCATCAATGATGAAGAACCAAAAATAGAATAGATATAGCCACAGTTTTCTCTCTCTCTCTCCCTCTCTCTCTCTCTCTCTCTCTCTCTCTCTCTCTCTCTCTCTCTCTCTCTCTCTCTCTCTCTCTGTCCCCATCTCTTTTCCCAGAATGCTAACCCCATGTAAAATGTTCATTGTCCCTTAAGAAGCTTAGCTGCTGAGACCAGCCAGAACTCACATCTCTAAATCCCTACGAGGGTTTCCTTCTTTCTGATTGCCTTCAGGATGCAAAATCCCTTTGCCCTCAGAGACCTCTCCCATCCTGCCTCAGTCTCAGCTGTCCTTAATCTGTGCTGAAGACTTGTTCAAAAACTCCCAGGGGACAAAAAAAAAAGTCTATCCCACTGTCCAGATCTCATAATCCTTCTCCAAACTAAAAAAAGTCCCTTCCCATAAGTCTATACAGCCATACTCTTGAGCATGGTTATATAAGTAATTGAAATGTGTTTTCTCCAGACACAAGAAACCTAGAGAAGCTGTTGCCCTCAGCAAGTTTGTCCTCAGACTCTCTCAAATGTAAACCTCAAGGAAGAGGCTGTGGACTCTACTAGAGAGCCCAGCCCTACCTGACTCCTCTCCTGGATGAAGCATTGCCATTCCCAAACCACTTGTCACCTTTGAAATGATGCCTCCTGGCATTTGTCACCTCTGCTCTGTCTCTGCTCATTCTGACTATAGCTCTATGCCCTTTATTGCAGACTTGTGCTGCTTGACTCCTCCTTGACTTTCTCTTCTGGGAAATCTTCCACAAACTATCTGTTGGCTCAATGGAAGACTGGAATTTGAACAACTCTATCCTTTATTAAATGCCTTCGTTTCTTATGCAGGTCTAGCTGATAGATACATTGTCTAAGTACCACAAATGTGGTGAGTTTGTAGGATTAGAGGTCTAAAGGGATGCGACCAGTTATCTAGTCTAATTCCTTCAGCTACAGAGGCAGCTAGGTGGCACAGTGGGTAGAGTGCTAGGGCCCAGACTCAAGAAGACCTGTGTTCAAATCCAGCCCCATACACTTATTAGCTGTGTGACCCTAGGCAAGTCTGCCTCAATTTCCTCAACTATACAATGGGAATAATAATAGCACCTACATTCTAGAGTTGTTATGAGGATCAAATGGGATATTTGTAAAGAACTTAGCACAGTGCCTGGCACATAACAGGAACTCAATAAATGCTTGTTTCCTTCATTTTACAAGCGAGGAAATTCAAGGCCAAAAAAGTTGTGACTTGCCCAGGGTCATAGAGCAGGAATTCAAACCCAGGTTCTATGACTCCAAATCCAGTCTTCCTTCCATTTCCCAAGGCTTCCTCTCTTTTCCTTCACAGAACTGTGGCATCTCAAATTTGAGAAGGATCTTCCAGATGGCAATGGGATACAGTTAGAAGCTGGAGTAATTCTGATGTTGGAAGATGTGCATCTAGTGCTCAGAACCTGGCCTGAGCTTCCTCATCTTTAAAAATGAATGGATTGTACTAAGTAATCCCTGTGGTCCCTAGAGGACTCTATGAACACAATCCCAGGTCCAAACTGGCTTACATTTCTAAAATTTGGAATGTTAACAGCATTGTTCATGGATTTTCTTACCTTCTCTCTATATATTACCTATGCATTTTTCCCTTTCCCTTAAAAAAAGATTGTTTTTCTAATGAATATAGAAAGTGGGTTGGTGACCTATGGTCCTTGGCAAAGCTGACATGATAGACTCATATGATCAAAGATTTGGATTTTGAAAAATCATAAAGATCACTGAGTGTGACAGTTCCTCTTTCACAGGAGGTAACCAAGGCCCAGGGTCACACATCTAGGCAGTAAGCATCAGGACTCAAGCTTGACCCTCTAATTGCAAACCTAGTACTCTTTCTACTCTCAGCCTTGCCAAATAGCTTCTGGAGGCAAGCTCACCTGTCTGCTTTTGATGATTTTTGTACTCCAATAATAGTTTCCCCTACTCACCTTCCAAAATGTCAGTGGGGTGGGGGAAGGCTATACTCACCACTTTTTCTCCCACTTTTGTCAACATGTTTCTTTCTTTTTGTAACCCAAGCCCAACCTTGTCACTGTGGAAACAAAACCATGGTAGCTTCTGGGAAGCTGCCCAGTCTTCTGTGGCCAGTCTTTGAGCAACCATTGCATTCCTCAGTGTTTGAACCCCAGGGTTTCTCCCTACTTGATTACACTGAAACTTCTTTCCACATCCTCAAATAATCATCGCTTGAATCTTACTAGTAATGCTACTTGCAATATTCTTTTTTTTTTTTTACTGGTTAAGTACCTTTATTTTTATGGAGTTAATTCTTCATTATCTCACTGTTCTCTGATCCTCCCAACAATTGTATTCAAACAAATGCCTGTGTAACAAAACAAAATGTGACTTCTGACCCAACCCAAAAAGTACCAATATAGCCATTGGATAGCACCTTGGTGGGAACTGCTCTGTATTTGCAGAGTTATTCCTGGATGTTATTTGGGACTCTAGAAGCAACAGTATCCAGAGGCTGCCAGTGACCAGACATTAGGGAGTCATAGAGCTCCTCACTTCCCACCATCAACACCTTGTTCACGTTCTCAATATTCAAGGGAATCTGTGGATCATCATTATTGGTAGTCCAAGTCTCTGACACAGCCAGAATATCGGCTAGATCTTTAGTGTTCTCCTTTCCAGAGGAGATGTTCTGAACATTCTCATGAAGTATAAAGGTATAGTTATATTCAAAATACGGTTCAAAATTTGACTGCAAATGACAGCTGCTGGTAATAGGTACCACAGTGGTCAAGCTTCATCTGTTTAGTTAATGAGTTTAGTTAATGATACAGTAAATATGGGAGACGGGCTCAGTTCCTCTTCTGGATTCCTCAACTTCCCCATTTGAGAAAATGGAATAAGCATTTATAAAATGTCTACTATGTGCCAGGCACTGTGCTAAGTGCTCTATCAATATCCTGATTTGATCCTTATAACAACCCTGTGAGGTAGGTGCTATTGAGGAAACTGAAGCAGACAGTGGTTAAATGACTTGCCGTGGGTCACACAGTCACAAAATGTCTGAGGCTAGGTTTGAACTCAGGTCTTGCTGAATTTAGATCTAGCATTTTATCCTCTACAATACCTAGCTGCCTAGGTGTCATTCAATGAGTACTTCTATCCAGGGCCTACCCAGATACCTCATGCTCATAACTCCTTACCATCTTAGAATAAAAGTTCTTATTCTGTAGCCTGTGAATTTTTAAAAAATATTTTCATAACTATATTTCAATACGTAATGGGAGGTCTGGTGCATGTGTAGGCCCCATCAGCTTGCTATCATGGCACCTTCACATGGAGGAAGCTAGGAATCTACTTCTAAGAGAATTATGATGATATGTAAGGGTAGGAAGCTATAACTGATTCTGATCAGCTAAGTGCATGATAAAATTATCTATGGAGTAATTAAAGAAGATCTCTAATCTTCAGCCTCCTCTTCTTGGTGTCAGTGATCCTGGGGAATCTATGGGAGCTCAGCAACTGATGAACAGCATAGAGCATTTAAAAGGTCCGGGGACATCCTCAGAGGCCTGTTGTTCACGAGTACATCTCTGATTAGTTCACTGGAAGCAGTTAGAGATGTCTGCACATGCTCCATAGTTTACTGCTCCAAGGAATTTCCCTTATACATCATCACAGCTTTCCAAGAAGCAGTTCTTAATGTCCCCAGATGAAGATTCCATTTTAGTAAGCTGATAGAGGTCTGTACCTACACCAAAACCTCCATTACAAAATAATTGGTTTTCTTAGTAATATGATTACAATTTGTGCATTCAGACATTAATCTGAGAATGGGTATACGGGCTTTACTAAGTTGCCAAAGGGCTCCATGACACAAAAATGGTAAAGAACTTCTGCCTTAGAACAAATGTATTTATCCAATTAGTTAGCCAGTCACTAGGTAATTGTACACAATTAAGCCTTGGGGGAGAGAAGGAGGAAGAAATTGGAAAAGTCCCAGGCCCACCCGCCCATCCACCCACCACCATAATCCATCTGGGCCCGTCCTTCCAGGCAGTAAAACATGTTCCAGACTTTTCTGGACTCTTCCTTCTGCTTCCTTCCCATCCCCCACTCCCCTCCTAACACTACACTTCAAACCTTAATTGCGTCCAATTACCTTCTGACTGGCTACCTAATTGGACACACTCATTTGTGCTAAAGTGTTAAGGGATAATATTGGCTTAATTAAATTTTACACCTCCCAGATGATGGATTTGCATTTCTGCAGAATTTTTTTAAATGTCTCACTCAAAGAATTAATTCTCACTTTGACCAATGGGACATAATGGAGAGATGACCAGAATCTAAGCCAGGAAGGACTGGATTTAAACCCAGCCTCTGAAACATCTTAACTGTGTGACTCTGGGTAAGTCACTTAAATTCAGTGCTCCAGGCACTGATTATAAATTAGATTATAAATGGCAGAGAAGGTGATGACCTGCATCTGTGGTTGGAATTACCTCTCTTGGGAGTTCTCTATATTAATGATATAACAGGTCCAGTCCCTCTATTTATCCCCTGAACAGAGAAAAATGGCAGATGAAGTGGTAGGCTGTTAGGAAAGATCCTTTGGGTGAGTATAGAACCTCAATTTGAACAAGTTACACGGGTATCTCTCCCATTTGGGGTTTTCTTGGCAAAGATACTGGAGTGGTTTGCCATTTCCTTCTTCAGCTCTTTTTACAAAGGAAGAATCTGAATACAATCTTTTTTGTTATAAGAGGTGGCTCCCCAGATTGGAGAAAAGGGGGAAGGGGGGGAGAATCTTTAGGGAAATGAAGGGGGTATCAACCAAAAGTTATCAATATAAATAAGAATAAATTTGTTAATCAAAAGGAATGAATAGACTTGCTAATGTACAATCCATGTATCTTCATAGGGAAATATGACAATAATTTGTCCATTGATATATTCTATCCAATAAGTCTAAGAGCTAGAGATGATTCATGCTTTCATTGGGGTTGGCCTAGACGATCCTTAAACTTCCCTTCCAACTCTGACATTCTTTGATATAAATTTAACCTAATTATTCTATTCTGACACCTCTCCTTAATTAGTTGGACAAACCAAGTTGATTGATAGCTTCTGTTTGTAATCCTTCAGGTCTTCAGATAGTATTCAAGGTCAAGTCTGCCAACAGGTCTTAACATACAAGTGTTGGCAGGTGAATGTGTAGGAAAATCCAATATGTGTGGGCAGGAATATGTGCGGGCAGGAATATGTGCAGGTAATTCATATAAGTATATGGTTACATGATGCACTGTTGCATCATAAAAATTTCAATGCAGGAAAAAACCCACAAATTTACAATAAATTATTAGATTTTAGATGCATCATTTTTGGGGAAAAATTATATTTTTTGAAATTATGCAATTTCAAAAAAAAATTAAAGGGTTAAAGAAAGTAGATTTGCAGTGGGGTGCTTTTTTTGAAAAGGGGGTGGTAGGCCAAATACGTTTGGAAACCTCTGACTTCAGGATATTTTTAAAATATGCCATGGAAGAATATCAACAATGACTTGTATAGCACATGTGATCTGGTCCCATTCTCTCAAGGCCAGACCTGCAGTATCTCCCTTCAGGGTTCTAGGATATGTAGAGAGATTGTAGTGGTTATTCCACTACTGCCTTCAGTCCAATTAGACATTAGTTACGTCCCCCTATTTTAGGAACAGCCATGGCATCACCCCAGGCCTATTTAACCTCTTAACAGTGGCTAGCTTTTACAAAAGGATATTTACAGAGGTAGCCATGATATAATGGATAAAAAAAATAGCTTAAAAGCCAGGAAGACCTGTGTTCAAGTCTTACCACAGATACATACTTGCTACATGGCCCTGGACCAGTCATTTAACCTCACAGTGCTCTGGCAATAGTCTAAGACTATCTAAGTCACAGAGAAGATGCCGATCTGTTTAGGTAGGGTAAATTTCTTTTATCAGGGAATCATCCCTATATTGACGAAATTAAAGATTTAAAAATGAAGTCTATTTACTTTGGGATTTTATTTTAATTTTTTTTAATTCATGGAATAAAACAAGCATTTCCATAACATGGTATAATAAAAAAGATGATTGTACATGAAACTGTGAATCTATTATGTACAGCTTGCTATTCCTTTTAAGTATATGATAAAGTTATCAAGTAATTTTTTTTCTTCCCTCCCACCCTAGAGGTGGCTACCATTAGACACAAATGGGTAAATATATGTAAAATTATTCTATATATGCTTCTATTTATCAGTTCTTTCTCTGAATGTAGATAGCATCTTTCTTCATATGTCCTTTATAGTTAATTTGGATATTTATAAAAGTAAAAATGATTTATTCACTCAAAGTCGTTCTTAAAACAATATTGCTATTACTATATACAATGTTCCCTTGGTTCTGCTCATTTCACTCTTCATTATTTCATGCAAGTCTTTCCATGTTTTTCTAAGATCATCATCTCTTATAGTACGGTAGTATTCCATCACAATTGTATACCACAACTTGTTCAGCCATTCCCTGATTGATGGGCATCCTTGCCATTTCCAGTTCTTTGCCACCACAAAAACCTGCTATAAACATTTTAGAACATATAGGTTATTTTCCTTTTTCCCTAATCATTTTTTGGAAATAGACCTAGCAGTGGTATTGCTGGATCATAGCCAGAACAACCATACAAACCTTTCCCCCAACACCTCGGGGGCAGACTCTCCCCTATACCACTTAAGTCTAGGGAGCAGGAGCAGAGTAGGCTCAGCTGAACTCAGGTCCTACATAGCAATGGTTCCAACCTCACATCCAGATGAAACATAACCACCAAATGACCTGAGTCTCAACTACCACTGGGCTGGTTCTCCAAAAGTCACTCCCAAAGATTTCTCCTTGCTTTTAGGGGTATCCGGGCTGTGCTGTTTCCATAACTAGCCTGAGCTCTAACTCCTGCCTTTGATTCGTTCTCCCAACATTTTGAAACTCTCAAGGCCAATATGATCTCTCACCACAAGCTGCGAGCTAATTAGTCACCAAAATCCCCCCACAGGTGAATGAGACAGAGACAATAACTAAAGCTGATGGGCCTTTTTTAACGATCTTGCAGCCAACAAGCCTCCTTTTCAACAGGTGGTCAACCAGTTTCAAAATGTCTACACAAGTTGCAAAGTCTTTCTTTTGAAGGTAAGTCTCTTACATATCATCATAATTCTAACAGTAGCAGCTCCCTAGTGTCCTCCATAAGGAGAGACATCATAATCACCCTAGCACCCTTCACACAGATACAGCATCTGAGGTGCTCCGGTAGTGCCAGATCTCCAATTCTTCATTGAATTGGAGAAATAGAATAGGAAACACCATTGAGGACGTGCATGAGTTGAAAAAGAAGTGAACTGGTCATGTAACAGGAGGAAAGGATAACAGATGGACAGCCCAAGTGTAGCACTGGTATTCAGGAAGTATTAAATAACTCAGAGGAAGGCCTCTAATGTATTGGGTTAATCCTCTATGAAGGATTTATGGAAGCAAGAATCTCAAAAGATGAAGAGGCATGGACAGCTTGTGATCCTCACCAGGGGAGTGAGTATCTACATTGATGAGATCATGGAGCTATTAAATATCATAATAAATTCAATGCATTTTAAAATATACCAAAACATAAGAGGATAATAAAATTTAACTTTTCAAGCTTATGAAATGCATACCAAAACTAACAGCTATTGATTTTTGTGAAAATCAAAGAAGTAAAAAGAAATGAAAAGTCATCCATACTGGGTATAGATGACCCAAGACAATGTATGTACTTCATAATATAGGGCCAGTAGAAGAGTTTTTCTAGGCCAACATGGATACACTTGGAGAGGATAGAGTTCTGCCTCCATAGATGCTGCACCAGTCCTTTTATCCTGATAATGAGTATGTGAGGGGGGCAGGAGAGGGGAAAGGATGGAAAGAATGCAAATTGTCATTAAACCAATTCAACAAACATTTATCATTTTTTCATCCAATTTGGGCTAAGACCAACTTAAGTACTTAATACATATGAGGCACTTAGCTAGGTTCTGAGAATACAACAAAATAAAAAATAGTCCCTGACCTCAAGAAATTTGCATTCTACCAGGACGTGGGAGCCAGGGTGGAATAAACATTGAGCACACACTCCCAAGGGTTACATTCAAGCATATTTACAGTCATTCTGTGGCTACTGATTTCACTCACACTCTTTGCTCCGAGTTCACTTGTGCTCCCCTACTCCACTCCTGCAATTTTTTTTCCCATGCAGAGATTACTGGACTGGATAATTTGTCATCCAAATATACAATAACCATTGCTCTCCAAAACAATTACTGGTATGGAAGTGGTCACTAAGATCCAGAGTCTTACATGTTTACCCTCTTGCTTCAGGAAGCCTCCCTCTGCTCAGTATAGAACCAGGGATCAGATGCCCATTATGACTCAATTATTCAGCAAAGGTAAGTCAACCCCTCAGACACTCCTTCATAATTTCTTTCCAATGTTGTGATGAATGAATTCAAAAAACACATTCTGACCTCACTCAATATGCCTGCAATTTGACCCTGACTCTTTTTTCATATTAATCTTATTCCTGGCTAGATATTGAAGGACTGCTTATAGTATTTGATCCCAGGAAGGTCTGGCCACCCCTCCAGGAACCAGATATTCATAAACAGAAATGCTCTCAAGGATAGTTTTGAGAGCAGGTGCTTTCCCACAGATCACATATTTTTTGGCAAACTTCCTACTTTGTTAGAAGGAACTGCTAAAAGCAGGTAGCCCTGACTTCGTCTTCAGAGTCTCCCCTAAGGTGCAGACAGGTAGCCTGGGATTTTCCCGTTGGGACTCTGGAGGCTGAAAATGGGACTCCCCAACCCATACGATCCAGATGCAGATGGTTCTTCTGATGGTGATGATTACTTGTGACAAGATTTGATACCGATTGAGACTTAAGTATGTTATTTTTACCTATTGGGACTTACTAACTCTAACCCTATTCTACTTACTAATCTTAACCCTATTTTACTATCTTAATAATACTTCTATTATACACTTATATATAAATCAAACTTGAGACTCTGTGTCATTTCTAAACCAATCTGAACCAAAACTCATTTAAACTGCAGTAAATAAGGCTGCTTAGCAATACAAATGTACAGGCTCATTCCCTCTACTGTAGTCTCATTTCAGAGTCTTAAACTCCTGATACACAGGAACCTACCATTCCTGTGCTATTCACCTTGACTGCAGATCTAATATGGCAGCCAAAAAGGCCCTCCCATCTTGTGCTGCATTAGTAGACACAGGGATTCTAGAAATAAGGAGGTGATAGTTCCCCTGTGTTCCTTCTTGGTCTGACCACATCTGGAATAATGTTTTCCATTTGGGCACCATATTTTAGGAAGACCATTTAGATATTGAAGAGCAAGTGTTCTTAACTTGAGGTCAAAGGGTCCATGCAGAGATTTTAGGAAGTTGAGGAACTTGGACAGGAAAAGATGATGTCTTTCTTTTTGCTAACCTATTACTGAAATTTAGCAACACCTTCCATTATTGATTATTCTAAGAAGAGTCTGTGAGATTGACCCAAAGGGTCCATGACATACAAAAAATCTTATGAACTCCCATTGTAGAGCATCCTGGGGACACCAGCCAGGATGCTGAAGGGCCTCAAGACTATAGCGCATGAGCAGTAGTTGAAGGAACTAGAAGGTATGTATAAAGAGAAGAGAAAACTCAGGTGCATACATGAAAATGGTTTTCAAGTTATCAGGTGAAAGACTGATTATCTTGTTCTGCCTGATTTCAGATGGCAGAACCAGGGATAATGAATAAGTGGAAATGGAAAGAGGACAAATTTAAACTGGAGGGAAAAACTTTGTAACACACACTGGCTTCGACTCCACTCTACAGGGTCAGCTCCTTTGCCCATGAACTCTCATTCTCCTTACCTTCTTCTACTTCAGTGGGTGGGGAGAGAAAAGTCAGTCCTTTGTTACTCCGTGACCAAATAGGTCACTCCAAGTTTCACACCCCTTCCAACCTAGGAATAGGCCACCATCTGCAAAGCTCAAGGTCTGAAATGGGCTCTACTTCACCCCCTTGCAAATGGAATGAGAATGATTTTTAAACACATCTACTGTGCATAAAGCAATCTACTAGTTTCAAAGACAGAGATGACACAATCATTCAGTTCTTATGTAGTTGGATAAATAGGATATGGAAGCAAACATTGCAAATTGGGAAGAGACAAACTTCTATCAGTTAGGTTAGCAGGATTTAAGAGCCAGGAAAATCTGAATTCAAATACATTCAAGTTAGGTCACAACCTCTGCCTGCCTCAGTTTCCTCATCTATAAAATGAGAATAGTAATAGCACCTACCTCACAGGGCTATGAGGATCAAATTAGATATCTGCAAAGTACTTTGAAAACTTTGAAGTGCTATATAAGTGTAGGTGCTATTGTTTGTCCTTCATTCTTGAAGAGGACCATGACATCAGGGAGGTGATGGCATGACATGCAAGTGAATTGGATTTAAGTAAGGCAGAGCTGTTGTGTAAAGCCTCACTTTCTCCTCCAGAGCCATCTGGGTCCAGTGGCCAGATATGGATCAGGACGACTGGAAATGGCCCCAAATTCAGTGGGAAACCTCTGCCTTTTCAAGCTAAGGTCTTTAATAGGTCTCAGTTTCACCGAGGCCTTTTATTAAATGTTAGCTATATTATAGGAAAGGTACAGGCAATAAATGCTATAGGAATTCCATTAAGAGAGAAATATTGTCCAGCTGGTGCCCTCAGGACTACTTTATGAAAGGCAAAGCATTTGATCTGGACCTTGAAGGACAAATAAGATATCACTAGGCAGATCTGTGAGGAAAGAGAGAAGCATTTGGAGCAGAGAAAGCAAAGTGCAAACAGGCATGAAGGCACTCAGGTACAATTACAGGACAGTGTCATCCAGGATGCGGGGATAAGGACAAGGAAGCCCAAGGAGAGACAATATCTGAGGGAAAAAAGAAAAAAGACAGAAGGGTAAGTAGGGGAACCAAGTAGTCTAAGATGAAAAGCCCTGTGTTTCCTGTATTGATTTGACATTGCTAATAAAAGGCAGAAACTCTACATTTTCTTGGCTAAAAGAATTCAAGATATTCCTTCGATAAACAATAAAATATGAATATTTAAATATATAATACCTAGACTAGCAAAAGTTCCATCTTTTGGAGTGTACCTCCTTTTGGCTATATTAATCTAAATTGGCTGATTTAAGGACCTGTTAGATGGATGACTGTGTAAAAATCAAACAAGAGCTACATGAAATGTTTTATTCATTTGTGGTTTTCACAGAAATTCAAATTGGCTGGAATGAGGGGGGGGAAACAGGGGAAGTGTTAACAAAGGCAAATATTTAGAGTATCCCATGTGAATTTCATCCACCAATTTCACAGTAACATTTCCTGTTGGAAAGAAAGAGGGGAGTGTTCTGAGTAACACCACCATCATCTGGAACATGGATGTGCCATGACCTAGAAACCTCTACAGGCAATAATGCCAAAAATTCCAGGGGAGAGAGGACATAACTAATTAGAAAAAGGTTTGCAAATGATGTGACAGCAAAGGGAAAAAGAAGTCTCAGGCATGAAAGGAGAAGAGAATGGCCCTCAACAATTTGGTTCTCTGTATTGCACAGAAGGTGCTGTTTTTGTGCCTTTCCTGCACTGACGATGTCCTCCCCCATCAAGTACCTGATGTTCAAGGTGACTGATTATCCAATAGACCGAATGTTTGGCACTAAATCCAGTGACGATTGTCCAGTGGCATTTTGTGTGCCTTAATTACAATGCAGACATTTCTATTGCGCTAGACTGATTTGAGAAAGACATCATTCTCAGCACAGATCTATAACAAAAGTTCTTAAACCGGGGTCCTGGAACTTTTTAAAAAATATGTATTTTGATAACTCTGTTTATATATAACTGATTTCCTTTGTGATCCTATGTGTCTTACTTTATGCATTTAAAAACATTATTCTGAAAAGGGATCTATAGCCTTCACTAAATTGCCGGAGGGATCCATGGAACACAAAAGGTCAAGAACTCATCTCTAAAATCACTAGCTAATATATGGATGATGCTTTAAGATTGCATAAAGGAAACTAGTGCTCTGGGGCTGGAGTCGTGAAGACCTGAGTTCAAATCTGAGCTCAGGCCCTTACTAGCTGTATAAACCTGGGCAACTCACTTAATCTTTGTCTGCCTCAGTTTCCACTGCTGTAAAATAGGGATAGTTAATAGCACCTACCTCTCAGGTTTGCTGTAAGAATCAAATGAGACAATATTCGTAAAGCACCTAGCATGTAGTAAGCACTTAAAAATGCTTGTTTCCTTCCCTAACCCTCTTAGAAAATACTTTCATATACATTATCTCATTCAATTCTCACATAAAATTCAGTTTGCTTGTAGCACAGGCATACATTTAGAGGTAGAGAGGTGTATTCAGAAGCGTCCTTGACTGAATGTTGGGAAGGATCTGAGGTCAAAGCCCTGTTCTAATACTTTTTAACTGTATGACCCTGTTCAAGCTTCCCTGATCTTCAGTTTCTTCATTTGTAAAATAAAGATAATTGTAAAACCTAAATCAGAGGATTGCTGACAATCAAATGAGCTGACGTGTATACAGCACCCTACAAACTGTAAAGCTTTTTGCAAATGCCAGCTAATTACATTCATTCTACAGAAGAGGACATTGAAGCTTTAGCAGTGGTGAGAACATCACACTGAAAGAATGTGACAGAGCTGGTGCTAGAAAGCAGCTCTTCTGCCTCCAAGTCAAGCAGATTCTCCCCCAAAACACATTACCACTCCGGCAGCATACATCAAAGGTCTACCTGTGCATGACACTGTCCTGTGTGGTGCACAATCAATCAATTTCATACATCGGTAAATATTTATGAATTACCTTCTATGTGCCAGGTACTGTACTAAGCCCTGGGGATACGAAAAGAGGCAAAAAATTGTCCCTGCCCTCAGGAGCGCAACCCTAATGGGGAAAAAGCCATGCAAATGAATATATACCAAAAAGAGGAAATGATTAAAAGAGGGAAGGCACAAGAATTGAAAGGGAGAAAAGCTCCTTGTAGAAGATGGGATTTAATTGGGAATGACAAGCCAGAGAAGTCATCATGTGGAACTGAAGAAGGAGAGCATTCCAGTTATGGGGAATAGCCAGAGGAAATGCCCATGAAAAAGTTGGGAGGCTATAGTCAGTGGCAGGGAGTGAGGTGTAAGAAGACTGGAAACGTAGGAGGAAGCTAGCTTATCAAAGGATTTGAATGCCAAACAATGTATACATTTGATCCTGGAGGCAGTTGGAGGCCACTGGAGTTTATTGGGGGGACTTGTACTTTAAAAAAATCATTTGAGTGATTCAATGGAGAATGGATTGCGGGAGCAGACGTAAGGCAGATAGACTCTCCAGCAGGCTATTGCAGTAGTCCAAGCATGAGGTGATGAGAGCCTGCCCTAGAGTGGTAGCAGGGTCAGAGGAAAGAAGGGGGATCATATGAGAGGTGTTGCAAAGGTGACATGGAAAGGATTGACAACACTTGGACATGGAGGTGATAGATAGTCAGCCGCCAAGGATAACTCCTAAATTGTGAGCCTAAAGGAGTGGGAGGATGATATTGCCCTCTACAGTGATAGGGAAGGTGGAACAAGGGGGAAAGTTCAGGGTTGTGGAGGGTTTTGGACATGTTTAGCTTAAGATGTCTACTGGAAATCCAATTTGAGATGTTGGAAAGGCAGCTGGAAAAACAAGTCTGGAGGTCAGCAGAGAGGCTGGGTGAGGAAAGGTAGATTTGAGAATCATACACATAGAGTTGGTAATTAAATGCTTGGGAACTGATGAGATCACCAAATTAAGTAGTGTAGAGGGAGAAGAGAAGCGGAACTAGGACAGAACCCTTAGGGACACCTATTATTCGGGGGAATAATCTGGAGGAGGATCCAGCCAAAGAGACCAAGAAGGAATGGTCAGATAGTTAGGAAGAGAACCAAGAGAGAACAGTGTCCTGAAAACCTAGAGAGAAGAGAGGATCAAGAAGGGGAGGGTGATCAATGACGTCAGAGACTACATAGAAGTCAAGGAGGAGGAGGATTGGGGAAAGGCTCTTGTATTCAGCAATCAAGAGATTATTTCTTTAGGAAGAACTGTTTCAGTGGAATGATAAGGTCAGAAGCTAGATTGTAAGGGGTAAGGAAGAGAGTGAGAGGAAAGAAAATGGAGGCACCTGCTGTAAATAGTCTTTTCAAGGAGTTTAGCTACAAAGGACAGGAGAGAAATAAAAGCATAGTTAGTGGAGAGAGAAGGATCAAGTGAGGTTTTTTTCAGGATGGGGAAACATGGTCGTGTTTGTAGTCAGCAGTGAATGAGATGGAGAAATTAAAAGTAAGCAATACAGTGGTGATGATAGAGGGGGTGATCTGTTGAAGGAGACATGATGGAATGGGATCAGTTGGACAGGTATAGGGTTAACCTTGGTACAGGTTTTAAGGCTACTTCATCATATGAGATAGAGGTGGAGGAGGAGATAGTGGCAGAAGCCAACTGAGTGATAAGAGACAAGGAAGAGGGGAGAAGAGGGAGCTCATGGCTAATGGCCTTAAATTTTTCCGTAAAATATCAGGCAAGGATCTTCACTGAGAGAGTTGGGGCAGGGGGAGCCATGGGAGATTTGAGAAGGAATGAAAAGGGTTCAGAAGTGCCTCTGTGGAAAATGGGATAGTGAATTGATTAAAAAAAAAAAAGGTATAGTAGGATTGCCTAGGAGCAGTGAGGGCCCAGTTGAAGTTGTGAAACCTAAATTTATAGTGGACCCAATCAAATGTTCTCCACCTTTGTTCAATAGCACAAGTGTAAGAGTGAAGGCAGTGAATGATGGGAGTGACCCAAGGCTGAAGCTATAAAAAGAAATCTAAATACAGTTGCTGATGAATGCAGGCTTATAATTTAACATTCTAGTGCCAGATCAGTTACTTGGAACAAATAAACAAATTGAAAAAAATTAATGAAACTCAGAATTGCTGAGCTTTCCTTGGGGGACATGGTATTTTGTTTAAATATTGCTCTGAAAGAAAATGAACTAAAAAACTACATATTAACAATTAGATAAAATCTCAATGACCTGAATCTTCTACCTGATCCATTTAATAAATCCCTGACAAGTAGAAAAGACAAAAGAAAGACCAGAAACCATGCAAAACAAAGTATTAAAGTGAAAGAAAGACTTAAAAGCACATTAAACTTCAGTTAATGATTATACTCTGTGGAAAAATATCCATCTTAGCCGTTATGAAAATAATTAATAACACCTATAAAATGACCATAAAAGGCTACTGAAAGAATAGATCAGGAAAAAGAAAATGCTAAAAATAATGGTGGTAGTTTGTTTTAAATACCACAATTCACCTACTTTTAGGAAAAGATGACCTCTCCATCACATTAATGAAAACAACGAATGGGAAAAACCGAAAAGAAAGCATTAGCTTCCCAGTGGATCAGTGACTAATGAATACCACTCTAATGAAAAAAAGCTGGAAGGAATATCAAATAGGAGGATTTATTTGGACCTATTGCCAATGAATGTAGAATAAGCGCAAATTTGTGACATTGGGATCTTTGGTTTTTTTTAACCTACAAGGTAAAAACAGCTCTTAAAATCACTCTTCTCACCTCATGCTCCACAGTCACTCCCCCAGAAACATTTAAATGGCATTCTGTGTGAGCTGAAGGGAACCAAATGAAATAAGAAACACATTCATATTTTAACTTAACTTAAATACACAGCACAATAGCCCAACTCTGCAGTCCCCAGAGAATGTTTGAATTTGATTTCCAAAAATTTCCAGCAATATTTTAGCCCCTGGCAAAGAGAACTGAGCTGGTGTTACTTTTCCAAAGTGACTATTTATCTGACTTTTTTTTTTTTGCAAAAATTAGCCTAGGAAGAAATTGCAGCATTTCCCACTTTAACCCACTCAGTTCCTAAGATTGTCACCTAGTGTGATTTGTCTGCCCTTGGGACTTATTAGCAAGGACAGGGGGATACATTACCTACTAGATTTGTTTCTTTTTTCTCAGGAAGGTAGAAAGTAGAGCATGCCAAACCAATTCATCATAGTGGCTTTAAATATTCCCCAAAATTCAGCTGCAAGGTGGACACAAAACTTGGAAATATTTGCCAGACACATACATATGAACAGTCTGGAATGAGGCAGGAGAAAGACAATGACTTCACTCTCTGGGCTTAATTTGTTCCTGTGTCTTTGCCCTTCCCATGCATGGGCATGAGAGAATGAAAAAAAACGTTTTGGGTTTGAGAAACTAGGGGAGCTCAAAATCCAAAATTCCTTGGCAACTTCCTTGAAATGATAGCTTTGAAAAGATGCTAAGATGTGGTTTAACCATCAGAAAATAAGCAGGAAACTTCATGGGTTTCCTGAGCTTAACTCAGAGAAAGACCTCAATGACCAGAAATGCAGAAAAAAAAAGAAAAAAAGGTACTTAATTATCTGGGACTGGGAAGTGGAATCTCTTCCTGGAGAGGAAAATTCATTTTAGCCAAGATTCTGGGAAGAATACAAACCCTTCCTTATGGGAAAAGTCCAAGATGGATTTTTTCCTAGTCTGAAGAGCCTTTGCCTTTCTAAAAGAACTATTAAGTAGGTAGGGGTAGCTTACAGGCTTTAAGCTAAAAGAGTGATTAAAGAAATAGCACCTCAGTTTAGGACTCCAGATGAAAGGAAGATCTGGGAACAGAGAAAAGCTATACAATTTTATATCCAGTGGATTCATTCTTGGCAGTGACCTCAGGGACACCAAGAATCAAAGCCCAGAAAAAACTAAAGATTTAGCAGAAAACTAACATCTTTCAAAACAGGTGGAAAGCAAACCCAGGAAGCAGCATGATAACATGTGTGTCCACTCTTCCCCCTGTTGGAAAATTGAAGACTGTGCTTTAGCTTTATAAGAGACATGTTTAACTGTTACTTTTCTTGCTATACTGTTTCATTAAATGCCTTATCTGTGTCCTCTAGGTGAATAGTAAAGGTAAATACATCATCGGGGGCTTATCACCAATGACTGAGTGGACGCACATTGGTAGAGTGTGTTAAACATAGAATAGACCTGTCTAGGGGACTCCCAGTGAGATTAGAGTGGTGGAGATTCCTCCAAGTACCCCACAGCAATTGTGCTATTATATAATTATATTAATTAATTAATTATATTACATATATTATATAATTATATGACCACTCTTAGTAGGTAAAAGTAGACACAAATTTTGCTCTTAAAAGAAATTACTATTTAATTTAAGTGAGACAAGGCATAACAGGAGGGGAGGCTTAAATGGAGCAGGGCTGTCAGAAAAACAGGGTGACAGTGCCCTGAAAATAACAACCTGCCTCAAAGTGTTCTTAGTGACAGTGCTGCACATCAGGACCTGGGAGCCAGGGCTCTAGGCTTCTGGGAATTCTCCATAAATGGGAAAACATTCTTTTGCACTGCATCTGTGATTTTATTAAGATAAGTATAGGATAAGTAATCACTAGTGAGGAAGCTCCCTCTATTAATAAAGGTCAGTCCCTGCTCTGCCACTGACAGTCTCAGAGAGAGTTAACTGGGGAATTTGCCCAGCATCATATAGCTGGTATGTGTCCAAGGTAACACTTGAACTCGAGTCTTCCTCACTCTGAGCCTGGCTTTCTATCCACTATACCACACCACCTTCCATAATGCTATGATAATACTTGTAGTATTTTCTTAAGTAAACAATATGTCCAGTACAGAATGAAGAAACCTACCATAAATGACATGATAAACCACACCTTTCGAAATCCCAAGGCCAGTTTTTATCCACACTGCCTTTTGGGGTAAACATCTGAAACAGAAGTTTATGAAGCTAATTAGAGAAACAGTATTTTTAAGAATTGGGGCGTTCCAACAAAAGGCTTGACTTCCAATGAAATTCACTTAATTTGGGGAAATCACTTAACCTTCTTGTGACTCAATTCTAGATCTGTAAAAAGAGGTGGTTACACTAGATGGCCTCTGAGGTCCCATTCAGCTCAATTCTATGATCCTGTGACCTCTTCCTTATGAAAGGAAGACGGGAGTCTGAAAATCTATGCTACGGGCATTTCTAGGGCTAAGGAGGATGGAGAATTGTGGGAAGGATGAAAATAGGCAGGAAAGCCATTGCAAATCTTTGCTTAGGTTGCAAAATGTTAACTTCTATTTCTTTCAAAACACTGGAGTGGGCAAATGGCATTTACACAGTTATACAGTTAAGTGGGGTGCAAATAAACCAACATCAGGGGTTACAGTAGCTAAACAGCTAGCTTTAAACAAAAAAAAGTTTTCCCTCACTCCCTTTGAATCACTAAAGATAACACAAGAGAACAATACTTTATAGCATGATTCCTAGGCTTTCAGGTGACCCACATTTTAAAACGCAAACCAGTGAACAGAAATGACTTTGCACGCACTGGTGAGCACATTCCTACCTACAGCCACAGGCCTTCCTCAGCAGAAGATGTTTGGTACACTCAGAGTTAAAGTAAACAGTTCACTGACAGCCACATTTTTTTTTATCGAATGGAAAAATCCTGATCACTTGGTAGACAAATAGGAAAGCAATTCCCATTGCCAAGGGGAATGCAGCTAATGTGGCTTGAGGAATGTTTCTTTTTTTTAATCCTTTTTTAAATTTTATTTATTTTTATTTAACAAATATAAACACACAAAAAAGAACAGGAAAAGATTATGTATGAAACCATGAACTTCAATTACATATAATTTGGTGTTTTAGGTATATAAATATATTACATATATGAATACACATACGTGTATATATACATATTTATACAGATATACATACATCTCTATAGTTCTATCTATATCTGTATATCTACCTCTATATATGTGTGTGTATACATATATGTATACATATATACATATGTATATACACACACTAGCCCAAAATAAGTTTTAGTAGCTTAAAATAAAATAACTTTTTAAAAATATAACTTTTTTATTTTAAAATAACTTTTGGGGCACCCTATATGTATGGATGGGTGGGAGTTGGTGAGTGTGGGTTGGGGCTGGAGTTGTTCATGTAATTTAGAGGCAAGCCAGCTTACTGGATAATCTGGCCTCAGAACCAGGAAAACCTGGGTTCAAATCCTGCTTCTGATACATACTGGCTCAGTCAATAAAAATGTATTAAGCACCTATTATGTACCAGACATTGGAGATATAAGACTAGAGATACTTAACTTCTCTGAAAATATTCTCTCCAGATGCTTAACTTTTCACTGCTTTGGGCAGCTCTCTAAGATTATAAATTGAAGAGAAAATGACAACCTGTATTAGTAAAAGGAATTTGCTTATCTGGAAGTTCCCTATAAAAATTGGCCCTATCCCTGTCACATTTAATGTGATCTCACCAAAACTGCCCTGTTTGTCTCAATCACCTCCTGAATCCCTTTCTCTTTTGTGCATTCATTTAATGTTTCATTAATGTTCTTTTCTTTTGTTTGCATTTCTATCACTATCCACCAAAATCTTCCACCAATTCCCCTCCCCTATAGAAGGCCTTTCTTGTAACAAATCATTAGATTGAAGCCAAACACATACACAATGACTGGTTGGAGAATGAATGATTTATTCTGAACCACTAGTGGAAAGGAATAAGCAGCATGTTTCATCATCCCTCTTCTGCAGTTGTGATGACTGGTTGCTACATTCTGATATTTTCAAAGCTGGTTTTCCTTACACTGGAAACATTTCTCTATTGATGGGATGGATAGAGAACAGGAAACAGGTCTGCTAAAAATGTCATAGAGAGAAAGTAGGGCAAGTGGTTTCTACTTACTAATAGAAAAAGAAGAATGTCCACTTTAGATTGTCAGCACTATCCTCAGTTATGTTAAGAATGAGGATGAGAAAGATGGTGCTGTGAAAAGTAGGACAGAAGCATTAGGAAACATTTATAATAATGGACCTTAAATCAGGGAGGGCTTTATAGCAGGTATCTTTGTTTAAGAGAATTAAATGTGTGCCCTTGGCTAGTCATCAGGGGAGGAATGCGGTGTCTCATTACTTCTGGGGTTTTATACGTTTCATTTTAACCATTTCAGTCCTGGTTAAGACCTTGCAGAAACAAATAGAATCAGGGAACTTTAAGTACAATAAAGACTTTGTTTTAAATCCCACTTGAATAATAATGTTATAGAATGCTGCCTTAGCATTTAAATAGCTTAGCAAGTCACATAATTAGGTATATAGGTAGGTAGATAGATCACATGGGTAGATAGATAGATAGATAGATAGATAGATAGATAGATAGATAGATAGATAGATAGATAGATAGATAGACAGATGTCAGAGATATAGTCACATTATCAGGCAGGTAGGTAAATAGATAGACAGATAGACAGACTGATAGATATAGCCACATAATCAGATAGATATATATGCGTGTATGTATTTACGTACGTATATACATACATACCATATATATGTGATAGTATATATACTATCTATCCATATATGTGTGTGTGTGTGTATACACTATATATGTGTGTTTATATATACACACATACATATTTATGTATTCATATATGTAAGCATCTAGGTGATGCAATGGATTGACTGCAGGGCCTGGAGTCAGGAAGACCTGAGTTCAAATCTAGCCTCAGACATTTACTAGTGTGACCCTGGGCAAGTCACTTAACCCTGTTTGCCTCGGTTTTCTCATCTGTAAAATGAGCTTGAGAAGGAAATAAAAAACCACTCCAGTATCTTTGCCAAGAAAACCCCAAATGGGGTCATGAAGACCCAACCCAACAACAACAAAAACAATATAGAGGGGTGGGTATGTGGGTGTGTCTGTGGAGAGAGGGAGAGAGAGAATGCAAAACTTGTCATATCATTGGTATATGGAACTCTTGGTAATGAAATTCTCCCTACTAGAGAATCTGACCTACAACATTTGATCTTAGAGAGTTACCTGAAAGGTTAAGTGATTGTGCTAGGGTCACACGGCCAGGACACCTCAGAGGTCTGCTTTCCTAACTCCAATGCCAGCTATCTATCCATTGCTTTTCACATCATGGTAACACTAAGAGTGACTTAACATGGACACTTTGGCCTCACTCTCCCAGGCCAGGCCTCAGGGCTCTCAGGTACCCTGATGGGGTTGCAGTGTCTCTATTCTTCCATTTCCCCAAGCTGTACTCCCCTCCTCCCCTCCATTTTCAAGGGGTCCAGAGAGTACTATTCCTGTTCCATTTAATATCAGAATAGCTTTTACAAAGGTATATTTTCTTCAAATATATAGCAACAACAAACGTACCAACGTTTCCCTCAATACCTTGGGGCATAACCCCTACACCACCTCAGCCTCTAAGGAGAAGAGATAGGGATTAGGTTCACAATTTAGCTAAATTCCTAGATAACATTAGTCCCACCCAATTCAATATCAGTGCCAATTTTTTGGAGACTGGCCATGACACCCAGCCTAGATTCCTCCACCCCCAGATTTCTGTGGCTTATGCTAATAGCCCAAAGGAAAGACTCTGCTCCCAGCACCTAAGCTTAATGAAAAAACTAAAGATCTAGACCTTTTCTCTGGGGACTAGGTGGCCAATAAGGGTCGGGGAGAAGAAAGCTGAAAACCCCACCCCTTCCTTACAACATGGGCTCCCCTACTATGAATTAATTGCCTCAGACCCTTAGATTCAAATAAAGTGAAAGTCATAGGGCTGGTGCTGAGCCAAACCAGTCTAAAGACACATCTACATCTGTTAAATATATGTACTACTTTAGGCAACACAACCAATGGGAAAAGGCTGCTTCTAACCATGTGGTAGGCCAATGCAAAATGTCCATGTATACCCCAGTCTTCACTGGATCCTCCCAGGAGCATGTCCCTAATATCTTTCACATGGATGACACCACACAGCAAAACTGATAACATCTGCACATGTGTCTGAGCCTTTTTACACTAGTACAAATGTGTATGGTACAGAATGAAGAAATCCGTGTGGCCATCTTGATTCCACACTTCTTCTTCTCTGACTTTCATCCCTGTCTCCTACTGGCCTCTAAGACACCACGCTCTGAGAGATGCCTTACCTTGCTTACTTAAATCCAATTCAACTGCAAGTCATGGCATCATCTTCTTGATGTCTTTGAGAACGAAAGACAAACCATGCACAAGCCATACACAACATTGCCAGAAACCAGACCACTGCATAATACCATGCTGCTTCCCTCCCTTTCCAATTTTCCAACTCCCCTTTAAGTTTTTGTCTTCCCCTGTTAGAATGTAAACTCCTTGACGGTAGGCATTATTTTGCTAGTTTGTATTTGTTTCCTCTAGGCTTAGCACAGTGCCTGGAACTTTGGAAGTGTTTAATAAATACTCTACTCTTACCTGTCTACCTATTGATCTGTCCATCTAGAAATACGCTGTTGAGCTCGATCCTGCCATTGAGAAACTAATGACTGAGATCATTGGAACTTGGGGCATCTTCTAAAATGAGAGACATTTTGGAAGAGGCATGTACTGTGTACTAATTGTTTCTAGACATCAAGAAAATTATTTGGTGCACAATAATTTAAGCTTCTATATACAGTGAGAGAGAGAGAAAGAGAGAGAGATAGAGATAGAGAGAGAGAGAGAGAGAGAGAGAGAGAGAGAGAGAGAGAGAGAGAGAGAACCATCCATATAACACTCGAATTAGGGCTCATTTGAGAATGTGAAACATAAAGACAGGAGACAAAGGGGAAATATGGTAAAATGGATAGAACACTGTATTGAAATTAGTCTTATAACCTTAATTGTTATCTCAATTCCAGTTTCCTCATCTGCAAAATGGGGATTGTAATATCTATAACACGTCTAAGGCTTTTTGAGGCTCAAATGAGGTGATAGATGTAAAACACTTTGCACTGCTCTAGTTCTCTCAGTTATCAGTAGCCTCCTTTAAGTTTCTCTCTTCCTCTTGCCTTCAAATATCTTATAGAACTTTGAGATTTTTTTACCCCCTCAAAGCTAGCTTTCCATGACTCCAGGATACATACTAGGAGATCATTAGCTCCTAAAAACTTAACCTGCTTTCGAACTGACATAATAGAAACTCAGTGAAAAAGAAAAGAGACCTTTAGACCATCATCTCCCAAAGACTAAAAAGAGAGGTTACTTGGAGATAGAGTCACCCTGGTAATGTTTGACTCATCTCCCTCTACACTGACTGAAAAGAATTCCTTTGATTCTTCAGACCATAGAGGCCCAGAAGAGAAGAGTTGTAGGGATGGCAAAGAGGAAGGACAAGTAAAGAAGAGGTCCTAATATGGGAGCAGAAATGTCAGTCAATACTATATCCATCACGCTATGATACTGTGTGCAGGAGGAAGTTAATAAAAAAAAATAGCACACAAGGTCCCTTGGCACTAAAGGGTTATAAGTTTTTAATGATTTAATACTTTATTTTTCTTTAATTACATGTAAAAACAATTTTAACATTTGTTTTTAAAATTTTGAGTCCCAAATTCTATCCTTCCCTTTCCCCCCCTCATTGAGAAGGCAAGCAATATAATATAGGTTATACATGTGTAGTCATGCAAAACATATTTCCATGTTAGTCATATTGTGAAAGAAAATACAGACTAAAAAAAAAAAACAAGAAAAATAAGGAAACTAAAGAACAAGTATGCTTCAATCTACATTCAGACTTTCCATCAGTTCTTTCTCTGGAGGTGGGTAGCATTCTTCATCATAAGACCTTCAGGGGGCAGTTAGGTGGCGCAGTGGATAGAGAACCGGCCCTGAAGTCAGGAGGACCTGAGTTCAAATCTGGCCTCAGACTAAACACTTGACACTTACTAGCTGTGTGACCCTAGGCAAGTCACTTAACCCCAATTGCCTAAAAACAAAACAAAACAAAGACCTTCAGAATTGTCTTGGATCATTGTATTGCTGAGAATAGCTAAGTCATTCACAGTTGATCATTGTACAATATTGCTGTTAGTATGTACAATATTCTCCTGGTTTTTAAGGGATTATATATATTATATACACACACACACACACACACACACACACACACACATATATATATATATTTTACACACACACATTTATTTATTTATTTGTTTGTTTGTTTATTTATTTATTTATTTTAGGCAATTGGGGTTAAGTGACTTGCCCAGAGTCACACAGCTGGTAAATGTCAAGTGTTTGCTCTCAGGTCACATTTGAACTCAGGTCCTCCTGACTTCAGGGTCGGTGCCTTATCCACTGCACCACTTAGCTGTGCCCTAAAGGATTATAATTTAAAGGGAGACAACACATGAAGACACACATTTTTTTTAATGAGTACAAATCAAACTCAATTATTCAGGACTATATGCATAAGTGTTACAGAAAAAGTTGCATTGGAATGACCAAAGCAAAGAGACTCAACCATGAGAGTTTTCCTAGGGAGCCATGAGTTTTGAGTAAAGTTTAAAGGGAGAAAAGGCATTGAAGTAGGTAAGGATTTCCAATGGACAAATTCAATAAATCTAAGATAAATTAGGCAAAAATGAAATAAATTTTGCCATAGGCAAACAAAAATTAGAATCATGGTAGCATAGATTAGAGCTGGATCTCTAATCCAACCCTCTCTTCTTTTTCAGATAGGGAAACTAAGATTAAGTAACTTGCCCAAGCTCAGACAATGTAAGAAGTAGCAAGGCTGAAATTTGAGCCAAGATCCTCTGTCTCAAATATTAAAACTGTGTAATATTTTGGGTTTTTTTTTTCTTTAAATACAAAGCATGATTTCCATCATACTAGAAAATTGGTGTAAGAATGAGAAGACCTGACTTGTCTATCTGGCTCAGACACTAACTTGCTATGTGACTTTAAGTGAACGACTAAACTTCAGTTTCTTCCTCTATAAAGTGAGAAAATTGACTAGATTATCTCTACAGCGTCCTCCAGCTTTAACATTTTTTTAATTCTACCAAAAAGCATTGGAATGATGGGTGAAAATCTTGCAGGGCTGTGAGGATACTGTGAGCCTGAAGACATTCTATGAACATGTCTGTGTGGGGGTGTGGATGTGTGTGCACAAATTAAAAAGCCAGATATAAGTATTTTTCCTTCATTCTGTAATGGGGAGGAAAAAGCCAAAGAAGAAAAATACAATTGCTGTGAGGTTTTGAGAAGAACTTCACACACACACACACACACACACACACACACACACACACAAGTCTTGAGCAGAAGTGGAATGGGAAGCTATTATCCATGGTATAATTAGAGGAAAAGTCTATGTGACCAGCACTATTCTTCTGTATAGCCTGTAATGAATGATTCATTAGATGACCTACAAAACTGAAAGGAATACAAAGTTAACAGTCTAGGAGAGTAGGAAATATATGTGCACAAAACACTCCAACAACAATCACTCATGTAGGGTAGGTTCAAGACCTGAAAAGACTTCACCAGTAAAGTGATAGCAATCCATTGATCAATCAAAAGTTATTAAGTGCTTATCATATTGCAGGCACAGTGTAAGCACTAGGGATACCAAAAAAAAAGGCATATAAAAAGCCAGGAATATGGATAGTCAGTAACATTCCCCCCCAGGGCTTGATTTTCTATTTGCTTAGATTTATTCGTGTGACAGACTCAAAGAGGACTAAATACCTCCAAAATGCTGTTAGGAAAAAATCAAAAGCACACAGCTATGGAGAATTTTTATAGTGGAGCTCTCCCAAAATGAATTTTGAGAGCACAGAGCCATATAAACATTCTAACTCTAAGCTAGAGAGAGGCCTCTGGTGGATACATAGGCCTTGGTGATCAGGAAATGTGGTTCAAAAAATCAGATTTAAGCCTGAGGGTGCTAGATAGCTGGTATTTCTCTTATTTCCAAAGGGTTTACTTGATGCCTAGGGCATCTTTTAGAGAGGAAATGCCCATTCCAGTCAGCCAAGGTTCTGAGAAGAGACAAGAATTCCAATGGAAGGAGAAGGTTCTAAAGGCATATTTTTGCCCTAGTTCAATGAATGGGTATATTAAGGCTTCTGTTTTTCTTTTTTTTTTCTTTTTCTTTTTTTTTTTGGTTAGGCAATGGGGTTAAGTGGCTTTCCCAGGTCACACAGCTAGTAAGTGTTATGTGTCTGAGGCTGGATTTGAACTCAGGTCCTCCCGAATCCAGGGCCAGTGCTCTATCTGCTGTGCCACCTAGCTGTCCCCCCAAGGCTTCTGTTCTTCTCAAATCGCTTTAGCAAGAAAAGACTCAGGGACTTGAAAATAAGAGAACAATAGCAGAGCCCAGTAACCTTCTGAAAAAGTAGCAGCCCAACTAAGGCTTCCACATGAAGCCAGAAGCTAGTAGATAAAAGAAGTTCCCCAATCTTAAGCCAGTAGAGCTATACCTGATAACCAAACCCACAGGACCAGTAAAAAGGAACACTAATTCAAGGCCACTGAAGAACCATAAGAAAGAGGGGCAAGTAGGTGATGCAGTGGTTGGAGCACCAGCCCTGGAGTCAGGAGGACCTGAGTTCAAATCCAGCCTCAGAGACATAACATTTACTAGCTGTGTGACCCTGGGAAAATCACTTAATTGCCTCAGCAACAAAAACAAAATAAAAAAAGAAGAAGAACCATAAGAAAGGCAAGTAATGATACCATGAATCATGGATTTGCCTATCAAAGAAACTACATGCCATGAAAGAGCAGTGGACTACAAGCCCAGGTAGACTAGTGTAATGAAATCACTAGAAGGTGCCATTGGCCCCATACTGTCAAAAGTGAGAATTACCCTCTCAGAGAAGGTGTTCTGACCATGTGTTTGCTAGGTACATATTTACTGCACCATCCAATCCATCTGACCGTATGGAAGGAAAATGGCAGAGCTGGCCTCAAAACCATCTATCAAATCCCACCTCTAACACAAAGCAGCTAGTGACCCTGAACACCAACAACAAAAACAGTCAATGTTGTTAAAGTTAGCATATATATATATATATATATATATATATATATATATATATATATATATATATAGTGTGTGTGTATACACACACACACACACACCACTTTAAGGTTTGCAAAGTACTTTACAAGTATTATCTCATTCGATCCTCACAAAAACCCTGTGAGGATGGTGCTATCATCCACAGTTCCTGTTGACTGATTGACCATCTCTCTATCCATCTATCTCTTCTTAGATCTTACTTCTTTCCTTATCACTCAGAGCCATCTCAGTGCATTCTCAGGATTCTTCACAATATCCTTTTAAAAAAAATTTATTTATCTTATTTTTAATTTATGGAATAAAATAAGCATTTCCATAATATGCTATGGTAGAAAACATGATTGCACATGAAACTGCAAATCTATTAAGTACAACTTGCTATTCCTATCCTCACAATAGTCTTAAAGGGCCTTACTTTTTTTTGGGGGGGGGAGGATTCCCCTGTTACCTTTCCTTGTGCTCATCTTCTATACATTTTGAGATATAGATTCTATGGATGTGAAAAATCTTAATTGATTATTGAGTTCCCTGTGGCCTCAGTTAACTTTTTTCTTCCTCAGCAGATTTTTTAATATTTATTTTCTTTTATTAAAATTTTACTCTTTATTGTTTTCCATCACTCTTGGTTCAACTTCATTTGTAGAATTTTAGCACATGAGACACTATCTGTTCTTTCTCTGGATTCATTGAAATTCACTCTTCCAAAAGAAAAGGTCAGTATAGATATGGGAGAGGATGCAAGGGATACTGGAGAAGATATAAGATACTATGGAAAAGTGGAGCCAAGAAAAGAGGGAATGCCAGGGAGGCTGACTTGAACCCCTCTTCTCTCTGTGGATGGTAATAGGACAAAGGCTTACAGTGAGATTTCAGTTATCTGTCCAGAGCTGAGCTGTGTTTGGCCCAGGAATGGAATCGTAGAGGACAAGGATAAAGAGAGAAGTCCCTAGCCTCTCTGCTCATCTAGGTAGAACATAGACTGGGGCAACAGACATTCTGGAACCTGTCCTCTATATTTGCCCTCAATACAACTTGCTCTGCAAATTCCTCTTATAAACATGATGCTGGATACACAGCATTTTAACGGGGTTGAATCCAATGATGAGGCAGTGTTGGGTAGTGGATAGAAAGCTGACTTTAGATTCAAGAAGCACTAGCTCCAAGTCTTGCTTCTGACATACATGACTCTGTGTCTCTAGACAAGCTACTTAACCTTTCAATGTCCAGGTGATTCTCTAGGATTGTACAGAGGTGCCATTCTACATTAATAGAGGGAGCTTCCTCACCTGGAAATTCCCAATACCAACAAAATCATAGAGCTGGTACCAAAAAAATCATAGTATCTGGGAGAGAAAAATGAGCTTGATAACATTAATAAACACAAGAATTTATACAAACCGTATCACCATACACAGTCGTTTTAAGGAAAACAGTCTGAAGTAATTGAGGGCATAGAAGGTAACAGTTTTGTTTTGTTTTGTTTTTCTTTTTGTTTACAGGGGAGAATGGGATTTCAGAGGATAAAACACCCTTAGGGAGGGCATTCTTTGCCTGGGATCCTCCAGTAAATGACCCTGGACAATCAGGAAGCCTCTGGGTCACTGGTTTCTACCTTACATTTTGACTTAGGGTTCTTTCATATGTGCCAAACAAATCACTTAACAGAGTCACAAAGAGCCATTCTCTAGCATGTGAGTAGTCAAGGGATATGAATAAACAGTTCCAAAAAGAGTTGCAAACTATGAACAACAACATAAAAGACTGCTGCTGATTACTAATCATAAAAGAAGTACAAATCAAAACACTGAGGTTTTATCTCACATCCAGCAAATTGGCAGGACAAAGTGACCCCTCAACAATGGCAGTAGTCAACGTTGGAAAAGTTGTACAAAGACGGGTACAATAATACACTGGTAGGAGAACTGGCCCCACAGATCAAGGAGGCAATTTAAAATTATGCTAAGAAAGTGACTAAAATGTCCAATATGCTTTGATCGAGAGATCCCAGAACCTCCCAAGGAGGTCAGAGACAGAAAAGTCCAAATACACCAAACTACCTATAGCAACACTTTCTGTGTGCAGCACAACACTGAAAATAAAGTCAAGGTCCAGTGATTGGGGAATGGCGGAGCATATCATGGTACACAAATGTGATGAGATATGACTGAGCTATAAAAACAAATGAATAAATAAATAAATACACAAATAATGCAAGCAATGATGCAAAGTAAAGTGAGCAGAACCAGGAAAACAACGTGCACAATGACTACAACAAAGCATTGGGAGGGACAACACCAATAGAAACTTAATTCTGTATAATTGTGATTTCTGAGCTTAGTCCCAAAGAAAAGTTATGAGAATACACTTCCCCTATTCTTTGCACAAGTGGGAACCTAGGGATATGGAACACTGCATATACTCTTGGACTTGGCAGATATGTTTTGTGGAACTACTTTCTTCTTCTTTCCAATTTATTCTTTGACATATGGAGAGACATAATCTTGAAAAAGATAAATGGATAGATAGATAATAGAAAGATGGATAGGTAGATGGATGGATGAATGGTTACGTAGTAGATGGGTGAATAAATAGATAATAGTTATAGACCCATATGTACATACATATATAAATACATAAAGAAGTATTTGAACTAAGATAAATAAAACACTTGACATTTCCTAGCTGTGTGACCCTGGGCAAGTCACTTAACCCCAATTGCCTAAAAGCAAAAAAGAAAAAAAAACAAATAAACTAAGATAAATATAGATATCTACACATGTATATGCATACATATATATATATATACATATATATATGTATATACATATACATATATATATACAGTTAATAAAGAAACATGTAAACTAAGGTAGAGATAACAAAAAGAAAGTTAGAAAGGAATAAGCAGTATTCTCCCCATAAAGAGTTTAACCTGAGTGATAAGGAGTAAACCCATAAGAGAAACATATTTTTCTTTTGTGTTTTCAGTCAACTCTACTGAACTGCATTTCATAGTTAACATGGTGTTTTATCAGATCAAATTCTCCCTTTCTGTAGGAGGAAGTTCAAAGTCCAATATGCACAGCCCTAGTTTTATTACATCAGCTTCTAGAAAGTTCCTACTAAAGTTCAATGTTGAAAAAAAAATGCTGAATTTCTTCCAGAGATTAAACCAGCTGGGGATTTAGTCACTGAATCACTTAGACCTGTAAGGATGTCAATCATTGATTTTTTTTTTTAGTCTTTAATATTTTAAACTGCAAATTGGAATGTGCATGTCTCATCAGATGCTTTGCCCTCATCAAGAACCAATCAGTAAAACGAACATGCTCACTCACTTTCTTGGCTCTATCACCCTTGACATCTTTGCAAGACCTGGTAATGAGCGAAGGACCCCTCTGCAAAGGGATACTACCCACTCTTATCTCTTTATTGTACCTGAGTCCATTTGGGGACAAACAATCAAATCAAAAGCCCTGGTACTTCATCAAATCTCTATTTTCCAGATTCAAGGTTGGAGCTGGCCACAAAGCTCTTTTTCAGCCCTGAATCAGCACAGCAAGAAGAATTTTGATTGATTGAAAGATCTGTATGTTTCATAAAAATGTGAAGTAATAATTCACATTTCTCTGGTGCTTTCGGGTTGGAATAGCACATCCTTCACAGTGACCCTTCAAGGTAAGTGGTGCAAGTATTATCCCCACTTTTCAGAAAAGGAAACTGAGGTTCAAAGAGTCTCATGTATTTCTGGATGTGTGATTTAACCACAGTCATATAGCCAAGAGTGCCCAGGGTGGTATTCAAATCAAAAGCTCCAGGCTCCAAGTCCAGTACTCTATTATGCCACATTGCCACAAAGCAAAGAATCTCATTCCATACCAGGATATGGGTAAATGATCCATATGAAACTGTGACCTAAGGAAGGTTCCCCATGGAAAACCCTATATGGGTGTTTTAAAAAAGAATGCAGAAATTTAGGAAAAAAGGTGGGGAGGTCTATGATCTCAAGGATCTTACATTCTATTGGGAGAAATGACATAGATACAGAAAATTGAATACAAAATAAAGACAAAGCATTTCCATGAAGAAGTTATTGCCATCTAGAGGGGTGAGGGGGTAAGAATAAGCTTCCCATAGAAGGTGGCATTTGACCTGAGAAGTGAAAGACATTAGAGATTCGAGGAAGTAGACGTGAGAAGCAAGTGCATTTCAGATGTGGAGAACAGCCTTTGGGAAGTCTTGGAGACTGAAGATGGGATGTCTTGCACAGAAAATGGCAGACAGTACAGTTTGTCTAAAACATGGACCCAGATGGGAAATGGCATTAAAGACCAAGTTGGAGGTGGGAGGAGGCATATTTTGTCTTAGAGTGAAGATGAAGTCATTGGAGCTTTGGGGGCAAAAAAATAAAACAATGACATTATCTGTGCTTTAGGAATATAAATCTAGAGGATGATGGATTTGATAAGGGAGAGGATCCAAGCAGGGAGACCCATTATGCTAATCACTAATAATTAGAAATATGCAAATTAAAACAATTCAGAGTTTCACCTCACACCTAACAGACTGACAAAGATGACAAATGTTGGAGGGACTGCTGGTAAACAGACATATACATGCATCTCCTATGGATCTGTGAATGGGTACAACCATTCTGGAAAGCAATTTGGAAATATGCCCCCAAAATCCCTTTGACTCAGCAATATCTCTACTAGGGCTATGTCCCAAAGAGAGCAAAGAAAGAGAAAAATGACCCATATAGACAAATATATTCACGGAAGATTTTTTTGTAGCAGCAAACTGAGAAAGTACCCATCAATTGGGAAATTGTTGAACAAATTATGGTATATTAATTTAAAGGAATAACTTTGTGCCACAAAAATAATGATAAAATATAGGTGTTCAGGAGAAAAAGGGAGAAAAATCAGGGGAACAATTTGTACTACAGCAACAATGTTATAAAGACAAACAACTTTCAAAGACTTAGGAACTCCAATCAACACAATGACCAATCATAATTTCAAAGCACCAATGAGTAAATGTCCTGCCCAACTCCTGACAGAGTTGAAAGTGAAACATATACTTCTGGGTATAGATAATGTAAGAATTTGTCTTCCCTGACTATGCATATATGTTAAAAGGATTTTTTGTTTGTTTAAATTAGAATTGGGTGGTCAAAAAAATTTTGCTAATTGGAAAATAAAGTGAAAAAAAAGGTTATTGCAATAGTCCAGGTTATAGGTGATGAGGGCTAAAATTAGGATGTTGGCTGTGAGAAGGAACAGATGCAAGATGCATGTGAAAGAAAATCAACAGACTTGACTGTGAAGGGTGAATGACAGGAAGTTGATTGAGCTTGCATAGCGAGGGACAGGGAAGAGTATAAGATGCCTCTGAACTTGTGAATCTGGATGGCTGGAAAGATGGTTCTATCTCTGACAAAAAAATAAAGAAGTCATAAAGAGGGGAAGAGTTTGAATCTATAGATATGTTGAGTCTGAAATGCCTATGGAACACACAGTTGGAAGTGTATAGTAGGCATTTGGTAATACAAAACTACATTCAGAAGAACAGGACAAAATATACAGATCTGGGAGACATCTGTATAGAGGAGTTAGCTGACCCCATGAAAATTCATGAGGATCACCAAAAGAGAGTGTAGACAGAGAAGCATTGATGGCCCAAGATAGAGTTCTGGGATTTATCCAAGAAGAGAAGATGGAACAAGGAAGGTGACCCAGCAAAGGATACTCAGAAGGAGTAATCAGGAAAGTAGGAGTCAGCTGTACCAGGAGAAAGCAGTCCCATCAAATCCCAGGGGTGAGAGAGTGTCTAGGAGGACAGGTGCTCAACAGCATCAAACTGTACAGAGAAGTCCAAGGAGGAGAAGGACTGAGAAGGGTCATCAAATTTGGAAACTGAGATCCTTGGGGAGATCTTGGCACCGGTGGCTAAAGAAGCTCTGTTAACTCCTACAACCCTCATTTTAGGACCAGAACCTCCAATCCCTTACCAGCTCCCTTCCCAACCATAGTTGTCTCAGATGGAGTGAGCTAAGTCTTGCAACATGAAGGTGCACCAAAGGAAATAGACAAGCACAAGACGGCTTTGCCGTTCTGCCTGAGAACATTGTGCTAGAGGAGAGCAGAGATCCCTGTGGATGACAGGGGGTGCACTTTCCTTAAGACGCTTGTTACCAGACAAGGACTCCCTCTGGGTCCTCTGTGAAGCCACCTGTGAAACCAAGGACACAAATAGCCGGCTTTGGCATTCATTTTCTGGGCCCCAGTGGGGCACCCTTTCAAAAGCAAAATGATCCAATGCTATCACCCAGACAAAAGGGAGAGAACACCAGTTGTAAGCAGACTGTTTCAAGGAAGTGAAAGGCCACTGGACCCCAGCCCAGAAGCAGGGCAGTGGGGAGAGGAGGAGGGCATAACGTGCACCAGTGACTTCTCTGGAGAGGAAGCCCTTGTTTCAACCACCCTCCCACCCCCATCCCTGTTTGGAACTGCTGCAGTAAGCCCTGATGTGCCCAAGCCCAGGAGGCTTCCTCCTTCCTGATAGACCAGAGAGTGGGGGATGGAGGGAGGGGAGACAGATCCTTGCAAGAAGGTGATCCCTTCACCCCCTGATCCACCACCTCCCCATGCCTAGCCCCAGTGGTGCTGGCACTCCCAAACTATTTTTTATCTTCTGATTCAACCTATTAGGTTAAAGTGAATCAAGTCTGACTCCCAATCTGGAGGTGGGGCTACATTTTTTTTAATTGTGACCTTCCCCTTTCCCTAAACATTTCCATTCCACACCCTGCCAACTTCTAATTCTTGTGGAGGCTTTGTGCTTGTTTGCTTGGAATATTGTGGAGATGACTCCTCCTCCCCATAAGCTGGCTCCCTTCCCAGCCTTACAGGCTCCTTAAGTGGAAGCAGCTCCAATAAAAAGGAAGAAGGAGGAGGAGGAGGGAAAAGGAAGGAAGGAAGGAAGGAAGGAAGGAAGGAAGGAAGGAAGGAAGGAAGGAAGGAAGGAAGGAAGGAAGGAAGGAAGGAAGGAAGGAAGGAAAGAATGATTAGTTTCCTTTAAAAAACATATCTTTGATAATCTTTGAGAGAGCAGTTTTGCAAAGGGCATGGTAGGTGAGATAAAGGCAAAAAATATAGGTAGATTTTTCCAGGAGTTTGGTTGTGAAAGAGAAAAATATAGAATGGTAGTTTATGGAGATGATAGTGCCAAGTTAAGGATGGGAGACAACAGTAAGGAAGAAGCGAGTAGACAGAGATTAAAAATTAAAGGAATAGGATAATAAAATGGGGCAAATTCCAAGAGGAAATTGGAGAGCAGAATGCCCAGGCCATGTGCAGAGGATAAGGTTTTGTAAGAGAGATAAGCCACTCCACTCTAAGACTGGAGCAAAGAAGGAGAGAGAGGGGAAGATATTCTGATGATTTGGAGTACGGAATTAAGGAAAAGAAAGAGCTCATGATGAATGGCCTCTGTGCTTTTTAGTGAAGTATTTGGGAAGGTCCCATCTGGGAGGGAAGATAAGAACAGAAGCCTTAAAACAGATGCTAAGGACAGTGGGATAGTCAATATAGAAGGAGAGTATGGATTGTACCAGAATGGACTTAATTTAGATGACAAACCATAAAGATGTAGTAGATCCAGTTCACATATTATACAACTTTCTTAATCTGCATTTATCAGCATGCATCTAAGAGGAGAGAAGGCAGATGGTGAGAGTAATCCAAGTTTGGGATGTGGAAATAGAGGACAGTCCAAGACAGAGTAGGCACACAAGGCCACAGTCATCTATCAGATATACAAACACTAAAATGGATCAGGGATGTCATTAATTTGGGCATTCCCTCACACTCCATCCTGAGCAACACTTGCCTGTGTTTTCCAAAGGTTCACCATAAGGGATCCCCCAATGAGACAAAGGTCTTCACTTTCTCCCAACATCTCAAGAATACCCATGGAGCATTCTGGAGGTCCACCAGTCATCTTCCACTCTTGCCGTATGACAATCCTATTTTTTTCTCCAGATCATTCAATGCCTTAAAAAATGTCCTTCATTCTGCTCTGCTGCTGTCTGCTCAAATCCACCATGTATCTCTGCATTGCCCTTTGTGGGATACTCACCTTTAGTTATTCAAAGGAAGTCATGTTTCTGGGTCATTGATTCACGGGAATATTGGGGCTAGTGGAAGAGCTTTGAAACTTCCCAAAAACAATCCCACTTACTGCCCTCCTACTGTTCAACTCTGGGACCAATTCATTGCCTATCTGTTGGGTCCATGGTCCACATTCATATGCCAAGACAAATATTCCATAAGCAATAAACAATAGAAAATGTTATTTAGCATGTCAACTAAATCTAAATGGCAGGAAGTCAGAAATCTCTCCAAGAATTAGAGAATCTTAATTAACTTCACTTTACCTTGTGTAATATACTTCTGAAGACTACTCAAATTGAATTTTCAGTGCATACACACACGCACAAAGTGGTTGATTTTATTCATTGGCTGATAAAGCAATTGAGTGGAATTTTAAGATACATGTTCTACAGAAGCTGGATGATCAAAGAATTTCTATTTCCATAGATGGAGAGGTTCCTAAGGGTATTGATTGACAATACCTTTAAGACTCAGATTGTATTCTGAATACCATTAGATGTTAATCCCATGATTCTAGGAATATTCAGACTCTTTAATCAAGTTTGAAAAGGAGCTAACTAGAAAAGGACCATTTCCAATTCCATTTTCTGAACATACTAGTCATAATACAAAAAATAACCATCCTGACTAAATAAGCTGTATGCCTAAAATGGTTGGATTTTCTCTTCAACCAGTAGGGGTAGCGGAATTGTGATGACCTCTACACATGCTTTCTCCCAGTCCCCCTAGAGACCAATAGCGCACATTTGTGAGACCCCTGTCTAGGATTAGGAGCTCTGCTTTCTTTGGGAGACGATAACATCCAAGCCTTTGGCTTCATTAGAGTACTCCTCTCTAACCAGCTGATCTAAATGCTCCAGAAGATCTTCTTACTGCATACATCATTCTATTGAATGATCCTGATTTGATATCCATGTTGGAAAGCCCTCTGTAAGTTGACATTGGCCCAGGGGAAACGTAACTCAATAAGAGTTCCACCCTACAACACAACACTCGTGGTCCCTACAAAGCATTGATCAGATTTTAACAGAGTTGCAAGACATATTCTCTATAGCACTCCAAAATGTGGAATTTGTTGTAAGAGTTATTTAATTTGGAAATTTGTACTATAAAGAACTGTCCCTATGTGCTCTAGTCTCTGCTGGTTCTCCTCATTGGGTGATGATGGTACAGATGGCTGACAAAGAGAAGCAATTAATAAGTCAACTAATAAACAAATATATAAGTACTAGATGTTGTGCTGGATGATGGGGAGGCAAATTCAAGACCTCTTTGACCTTGAACTTACTTTCTTTTTTTTGCAATTGGGGCAATAATTTAATTGGATACCTAATAGCATCATGCCCCCATATTCTAAAACAAGGTTGCTTAACCTGGGGTCCATGAATTTGTTTTTTTTATGTTTTAATGACAATATTCTTAATTTATGGAATAAAACAAGCATTTCCATAACATAGTAGAATAAAAAAGATGATTGCACATTAAACTGCAAATCTACTATGAACAACTTGCTATTTCTTTCAAAAATACAGCAAAATTATCTTGTAATTCTCCTTTTTCTTTTTTTCTTCCCTCCTACCCCCCCCCAAAGATATCTACCATGAGACACAATTGGGTATATATAAGTAAAATTGTTCTATACATACTTCTATTTATCAGTTCTTTTTTTCTTATATGCAGATAGTCTCTTTCTTCCTATGTCATTTATAGTTAATTTGGGCATCTATAATAGTCAAAATAATGTATTCATTCAAGTCTTTCTTAAAACAATATTGCTGTTACTGTATACAATTTTCTTTCGGTTCTGCTCATTTCACTCTTCATTATTTCATGCAATAACAACAATATTTTAATACAATTTGTTTCCTTTACAATCTCATGTATTCTATTTTATGCATTTAAAAATATCATTCTGAGAAGGGCTTCATTAGACTAGCAGAGTTCATGCCATACAAAAAAAGGTTATGAATCCCACTCTAAATGCACTCCAAGTTGCTGCTGCTGCAAAGCTCACGCCCCAATTTATTGTTTATTTTGAAAGGAAAATTGAACCAGTGGTTAAAAAAAATTAAATGTCATTGAAGTTGAAAATTATAGGGGAAAGTATGTGCTCAGTAGAACATTTCCTTCTCATTTTTTTTTAGATTTTTCTAGATAAGGCAGCTTCTGATCTAATGAACAAATGTCTTGTGGCTTCCTGCTCTAACTGACTTCTTGTTTTCATTGTTAACTAAAAGCATTTAATTTATCTCTATAAAAAAAAATAGGGAAAGCAAGGGTAGACATAATTAGTCAATAAACTGAGCTCTTGACTTAAAGTCACTGTTTTTGATAATTAATCGGCCCCAAACATTCAGCCCCTATAGTGTGCCTTGCCTTTCTTTCTTGTTAAACTTGAAAGCTAAATTTTTACTTTTAATACATTGAATGAGCACAACCAGTACTGAGATATTTCCTCTCTTCCTCTTTTATCCTTTGTAGGTAATGGAGGAGAATAAAAAGTGTCCCTCCATCTCTAGACGGTTTTACTTTATCTTGCATGGGAAGATGACACAGAATGTTATACCCAGCCTTTCTCTATACAGCCTGAAAAGCTGATACATTGGGTGGCCATGCTGAGGAATGGAGGGCACCCCCAGAGAACATCAAGAAGTTGAGAGAGAAAAAGAAAAAAAATCTCCCAATCCCCCTTTCAACTAGCAGGAAGCAGTGGGCCAAAATAAAATTTAGTAGTAGAGCCTCCACAAGAAAAGTCCTAAATTTCAGTACTATAACTGACCTTCGTGATTTACACAAGGATTGCTCATTCAAGGGAAATCTCCTAGTTGTATGACATCACCTGAAGTGTCAAAGCAAGAAAGAGCCATCCAGAAGTATATCCTCTTTCAACCGAAGCAGACCCCTGCCTTTTTGTCACTGGCATGGAACAGGAGAGGACCAAGGGATGATGCCGAATTTGTCATGCCAGGCTAAAAATCCAAGTCTTTTTAGTGCTAAGTCATCTTATGGCCAGAAGCAAGACTTAAAGTTTCCATGTGGTTGACCAAATTCAGGAAGGGCAACTCTAAGCATATTCATTCCATGGGATGGTCTTTATTCTGTAATATTATGAACTACTTGTTTGTGGGGGAGAGTCTCTGTTAGAAGGGTGGGGGTAGAAATATCATCCTATACCCCACCTCCCTTCCACCCCCAATGCAGATTAGGCTAGCTTCCCTTTACTTCTATTTATTTATTGATGAAATAAAATAAGCATTTCCATAATGTGGTATAATTTTTTTAAAAGGTGATTATGCATGAAACTTTAAATCCCTTATGTACAACTTGCTACTCCTTTTAAATACATAATAAAGTTATCATGTAAATTTTCCCTCCTTTTTTCTTCCCTACCCCCCACCCACCCTAGAGATGGTTACCATGAGACACAAAGATATATGTGTGTGTGTGTGTGTGTGTGTGTGTGTGTATGTGTGTGTATAGGTGTATATAAAATTATTCAAGGTACTGAAACTCTCCCCATGATTTAATTGACTCAAGGACAGTGATGTATCTTCTTGGTTGCCTGAACACAAACATATTATCTAAGTGATGGGGCTCCTGCCTCAGGTTTGTGACCATATCCAATCAACACGACCAACACTAGCACAAGAAAACTGTACCCCAATGAATCAAGACCATGTCCTGGATGAACACCTTTTCCCTACTCTGAAGGTCCTTCCCTTGCTGTGGTGAAATGAGCCTTCTTTTGTTGACTGTTAGATGGCCCAGAAGTACCCCACTTCATTCTGGTTTGGGCCCAAACTACAAGGGGACCTAACAGAGTCTGCCCAGACCATGACAAGCAGAGAGGGAAAGTAGGAAAAAGTACCAGGTGTGTGATTTCTCCAAGTTTGCTATATGAGAATTACAAGTCAAGAGAGTGAAAAAAATCACCAACGTATATCTGGAGACTTCAAGTGGAAATATTTTCTGAAATAAGGGTAATATTTGGGAGAAGATAGATGGTTCATGGGGGATATTCCATTAAATTATGTGGTGCCTGTGTTAGATATGTCAAATTATTAAAATGAGCATTGAGTGTCACTACAACCCAACCATGGCTATGTCACTATGGACAAATGTCCTTGGGTAGGCAGGTTCTTACTATTGCATCCTAAACAGATCTCCTTTAAGATATTATCAGTATTCCCAAATATGACATCATCACTGCCAATTGAGAAAACTGGGAAGCCCATACTTGCCAGTGGTAGCTACCATTTTAAAAGTGTCTTACTTCAAAGAGTCAAAACAGGAATTCTGTATGAATGGCTGAGTTCTCCAAATACTTCTGGTCACTCCATTAGTGCCTCAATCTCCATTATAATGCCTCCTCAATTAGATACATTATTATACAAAAGATATCAATCTAACAATCCAACAGGGGAAAAAAAATGATGAAAAATACTTATTAATCAGACTGTGATGCGTAGTTAGATGGTGTAAGTCTGCTTCGTTAATGCATCAGTATATTTATCTAGGACCCATAGTACTTCAGATGTATAATGAGTCGGATCCAGAATTGAATTGAAGAAAGGAAAGGTGTTGATGTACATGTGGAAAATGGTGCATTGCTCTTCACAGCCCCAAATTGTATACACATGCATATACACACACGCACATACACACATATATCTAATTAAAAGCAGTGTTCTCAGTGATTCTTCCTGATGGTGACTCTTCAGTCATCACATCTCCTTACCTCTTCTAGTGTGACCACTTAGAATGGGAGAGAGAAAATAAAGGAGAAAGAAAGCTACACATTTTCATCACAAAAAAAATCCTTCCCATACCATTGTATGTGTCTGCATGCCAAATCTGTGGGGCCTTTTTCACGAGTCTGTTTTATGACATCATTTAAGCAGTCTAGTTGCTCCTTCCCACCAATAACTTCTTAATGAGAGATTTCCAACACTATCATTAGCTTAATGTTTATTGGGCAAGATGAGTTGTTTATTTATTTAGCTATTTATTTATTTAAATTTGGAACTTTATTCATAATGAGATTTCTATACCTTAGGCACAAGAGTACTACAATGAATGGAGCCAATCACAAGAAGAAACATTGACAAAACCAAACCATTGTGTGGTAAAATCCACAGGAGCTAAAGTTCCAAATCCAGCCAAGAAGTTTGTGACAATTTCTTTGTGCTTTGCATCCAATTATTCAGAGACTTTTCTCATCAGTCCTGATATTCCTTAAGAAGACTTGGTATTGGCTGCTGACATGAGCCAAGCAAGTACTCTCAAACTTGGTGATTTTTCTGGTAGCCATACAGCTACCCTGATACACCAGCATAGCTGACCACCATCTATTCTTCAATTACCATGGAAGAATACTATCATTGTTTCAGCAGCTCAGTCAGATCCACGCTACACCTCGGCAGCTGTTAAGGAGCAGCACCAAGAATAGAAACAAACTGAGCAAAAGCTGCCACTTCACGATTCTGAACCATCTCCAACTTCATGGCACCTGCCACCTGTTTCATATCCTTGGTTTAAGCAACCAGTCCAACACGGGACACAGGCACACCAACGTTAATGACAGGGTGCCTATTGTAGAACAATTCTGTTTTTAAGATCTCTCCATTAGTGAGGGAGATGACATTTTTTGGAACGTATGCGCACATCACCAGCTTAGATGAATTGCTTTTAAATTTTCCCAGTGCTGTGGATTACTGCCACCATGGCTGGCTGTAGAAAAATTAATCATGTGGTTCACATGATTAACAAAATGCAACACATTTAAACATCTGAACATTGATATTTAAGCTTCTGTATGAAAGATTTGAGCAATTGTTTGTGGGGTTCATGCTGAAAGAGATTGTTCCTTATTTCAACATAAAGCCTCTTCTCAGCAGGTCCCAAAGGAATCCACTCCCCAGCAAACAGTAGGAAACATATCTATGGCCCGTTCATTTCTTGTGTAACTCTTTGACTTTCGTGTTATGCGTGGTGAGTATTGCTTTAGAAATGTCAGACTCCAGAAATGGCTGACCATTCTCTGTCCCAGAATTGACATTTGGCCACTTCTTTAAAGTCTTGGCTTTGAGATTTGTGGGTAGGAAAATCCAGAAAAGATTCCATCTTGAAAACCATGTGGTACAGACAAGGCACAAGGCTGGTTTGGGGTGTTAGACGAGTATCCCCTGGCATAAAATGTAAGGGATGAAATCCATGAGATTCTCTACCCTGAAATCCTGCCCACTTGTTCTTTTCCAGGTTGCTATTGCAAGACAGCAGCAATAAGAACTGACAGGATGGGTGGAGATGAACCAGCTGCCTACCATGTTGTCCAGGTTTTGATGACTAGCCCTGCCTGGGCACTGTTTTTTGCTGCCTACTAAAAGGGATAACTCAAAGTCTCCCAATTCCCAGACAAGCTATGTTTGTGACCAGCCCCTGATTCCTGCTTGGTTGGGGAAGAAGAAACCAAGACATAGATTAAGACTCTGTCCCTCTTAGCTGGCCGCTGTGTCCTGTCTCTTTTAAAGAGCCAGAGATATATTTCCCAAATTTCTACCTATATTGCCATTAATCACACAAACAAGGATATAGGTGACCACTAAATGTCTCATTTGCCAGACACATGGACATGCACAAAATACAAGTGATTACCTGTGTGTGCTCTAAAGTGGGATGGGAAAGGACCCCTCCCTCACAAATTTCCAAAAGCAGGTTCACCAAGCCTTCTTGTGAATACTGTCATTTGTCCTTCTTTCTAGAAGAGGACTACAGCATTAAGAAGGTGATGCCATGACTTGCAAATGAATTGGATTTAAGCAAGGCAGAGCTGTGCAAAGTCACCAGCCTCACTTTTTCCTCCACAGTCATTTGGATCCAGTGGCCAGATATAGATCAAGACAACTGGAGATGGCCTTGGATGCAGTGGGAGACCTTGGATTTTTTTTTCTTTTTCTTTTCTTTTTAGGCAATTGGGGTTAAGTGACTTGCCCAGGGTCACAGAGCTGACCTTGGCTTTTTTTTTTTTTTGCTCATTCTCAAAGGTTCTGGCCCTCACTGGCTACTTCCTTATTATATGTGTCTCTAATTACATCTTTTCCAGAGCACAGTTAGGTCTTACTTCATTTTATTTAAATGCCTCTTTTTAAGACAGATCTATTATTTCATCAATGTAAGGAGCTCCCGGATGAATTAATCTCACAACTTACAGTCCTAGAGAGCTGCCTAGGACCCTGATAGCATAAGTAACTGACCTGGGGTCACACAGCCAATATGTATCAGAGTATATTACTTTATACCCAGGTCTTACTGCTTACAAGGTCAGCTCTCTAGCCACCAAACCATGTCACTTCTCATTAAATATCATAATACTGGGAAACGCAGCTTCTCATACCAATCATAAAGATGTCACCAATTTTCAAATATAGCATTCCATAACTTCTCATGAATTTGATGTTAACCCATCTCCTGGAGATTGTTATAATGTAAATAGGAAGAAATATTGATTGAATCTTCCTCTTAAAAACAATATTAATTCTCACTAGCTATGTGACTCTGGGCAAGTCACTTAACCTCAATTGCCTTATCTAAAAAAAAAACCAATATTAACAATGTGTTGTAGATTAAAACAGCTAAAACAAACTGGGAATATTTGTGCATTTCTAAGACAAGGAGCTGTGCAGAAGCTTTCTAAAGAAAAAAAGTCTATGTAGGCATGTGTGTGGGTGGATTTCATCTGACAAATGTAGCTGTAAAAATCAGGGATTAAAATAATGATATTTAGACTTTTATCTCAATCTGAAGTAGAGTCATGAAAATCATGAAATGAGGCTATGCATTTATATATTTGTACAAAGTCAGTAAAATGGAATTAACTTTGTGATATTTGAACAAAAAGCTCTATGAAAACAATAGCATATGAGGTTATGAAATCAAAGCTTATATTTAGCTTGAACATTTCAAAACTTCAAGGGTCCTTATTTCCAGAAAGCATGTACTTCTTTCACTAACACGGATCACAATTTCCTCCACCCTTTACTAGAGAGCTATAACTAGGGTAGAACAACTAGAATTTTGTTCCAGGGAACTAAAATTTAAAGGGGATAAAATTTTTAAATAATGATTTTGAAAGATTGCTCAATTCTTAAAAAAGGACTTAGACTGTTTTAGTAGCATTAAAAACACATAGATTAACATCTGCTTAACAAGAATCATTAGGTAAAATAGAAAGCTACCAGATGCCTGATTTTCTTCTTAAGGCAGGCACAGGTCACATGAGTTCCTCATCAGTTGACCTTGACCATGATTCCCTTCCAACCTCTCTGGATGGTGTCCAGGGTCTTCTGCTCCACCAAAATACAAGGCTCTAGGGTTTCTCCCTTGAGAGGAATTCCAGGGCCTCCCTTTCCACTCAACTAAATTTATCTTAATTGCTTCTTGTATTATTTTCACAGCATCAACCAACATCATCTATTGAGCCCCTACTATGTGCCAGGCACAGTGCTAAACTGAAACAGATACGGTCTTTGAGTAGGTTGCTATCTAGCAAGGTAAGAAATCATGAATTACAAAGTTGATTTGAGAACATAGTTCACATTGTTCCTGGGGGACACTAAAATCACTAGTAAAAGCTCTGCTTACTAGCTGCCTTTGTCACTTATCAGTCGTGGAAAAGGTCATGGAGGCCAACAATCTGATAATAAGTCTCTCCCAGATTAGATTAGGCCTCAGAGTGAAAATATACAACCCATCACTGCACTGATCCTCCAAGCTTTTACAGTTGAAGTATCAGAGCTTGCTTTATACTGACTTAACTTCAAGAATTGTTTCTTGAATTCTTGAAAGAATTCTTTCTTTTCCTTCACCTGTATAACAAAGGGCTTGAATTAGAAGACCTCTAAATCCTTTCTAGCTTGGGGTCAGTTACCATGTAATCCACAATGAGAGATCAAATTGGGGTTTTAGTGAAGGATACAGACAAAAAGCATTAATATAGCACCTACTATGTTCCAAGCACTATTCTAAGCAGTTTTACAAATATCACCTCATTTGATCCTCATAGCAACCCTGGATATGAGGTAAATGCTATTATTATCTCCATTTTACAGTTGGGGAAACTGAGGCAGACAGCTGTAAAATGACTTGCTGGGATCACACAGCTAATGAATGTCTGAGGTCAGATTTGAACTCAGATCTTTCTGGTTCTAGGCCCAGTACTCTAATCCACTGCTCTACCAACTACTTATTAGCTGTGTAAATTTTGTACTTTTTTATATACTTTTTAAATTTTTTAAATAATTTACTTTTTTTTTCAATTCATGGAACAAAAGAAGCATTTCTACAACACAGTACAGTAAAAAAGAGGATCACAATGTTACCTTCACCATTACAAATTTCAAAACTTTCAGGTCCATTGCATTTGGGGAAAAAAGGTTCATGGACATTGTGACGTGAGAGCTAAAACATGGCATTAATTAGATTGTACATTTTGGACAGTTTGTTGTAAGCAGATAGAGAGGATCAGGTGTCTCTTGGCAACAGCTTTCATGTTTAGTTGTCTTCTCATTTCAATAAAGATAAAATAGAAATAAACTATTTAAAAAATCAAATGCCTTGTGTTTAGGCAATGTCTTTCTTGGAGCAATTGAACATGCTCTCTAGGCATTTAGTTGGTTAAGAGTTATAACCTCTTGCTTCAACCGGGAGGAAATGATTATCCCTATTTTTCAAATGAAAAAAATGAGGTAAATGGTGTTTTAATGGACATAATAATGCGGCAGCAAGATCAGAGGTAGTGCTTGTGATATTCCCAATTCCCAACAAAATATCACCTTTTGTACAATATTGCTGCACTTAAATGTGTTGCTAGGATACTTTGATGGTCCTGTGATCTCACTGGGGTGGGTATTCATTTCTCCCCTGCAGATTATGGCCCTTCCAGAGTTTCTCATACTGCATGGTGCTTGTCCATGTCCTACTGTAAATCCTCCAGAGTAATGGTAGGCCTTTCTATAGCACATGAAGGTTTGGGCAAAAAAAAAAAAAAAACAAAAACAAAAACAAAAACACTTTCCATTCCTCTCTCATTTGGATTTCACACATCAAATCCATGAGGTCTGGTGACTGCCACTGATGACATTATTCCTGTTTTACAGATGAGGAAAATTAAGGCCCAGAGGCAGGACACAAACAAAGGAGAAAGGAAATTCCAAATGTAGGGTGGGGATAGAGCCCTAGAATTTTTCTCTAATTTTCCAGTAATATTGCATTTCCATTCCTAAGACTGAATCTTGAATTTGGCCAAGAGGAGCTTTTCTAAGGCTACCCAACCATGTGATAGTGATGTAACAGTTGAAGAGAGGTAGGCTAGTGGGGATAGCGAGAGAAATCCTTCTGCTTTTGTGTATCAGGGATGTCTCAGCGCTACTAAACTAGTGGCTTTAATACAGCACCATCTTATGGGCAAATTATAGATTCTACTCCACTGCTGGCTAATTTGTTATAAAGTGACACCCCATCTTCCTGTGGGCTTAAGGAAGGTAGGACATGAGCTGGTGTGGCCTTCACACACACACACACACACACACACATACACACAATGCATCCCTTAAGCAGAGTGTAGCAATAGGCCTTAATGTTATTCAACTTTAGATATAATATAGCGATTCAATTCAAGAGTTTATTAAAATGGGTTCTATGTGTATTATGACACATAATGCTTAGTACAATGCTTACACACACATAATACATACTGAATAAATATTTTTTGAATCTTGTTGAATAAATGTGAAAAATCTGCCCATTTAATAACGCCAAAGACTGGTTAGATGGGCCCTGTCCCAGGTCATGAGAGTCTTGTAAGAACTCTATTGTTACTGTTGCTGTCTTCAGTCATATCCAATTCTTCATGACCCTATTTGGAATTTTCTTGGCTAAGATAATAGAGTGTTTTGCCATTTTCTTCTCCAGCTTATTTTACAGATGAGGAAACTGAGGCAAACAGGGTTAAGTGACTTGCCCAGGGTCACACAGCTAGTAAGTTTCTAAGGCCAGATTTGAATTTAGGAAGATGAGCCTTGCTGACTTCAGGTAAGTATGCTACACACCATGGCACCACCTACCTGCCCAGTTTTAGAACTTTACCTACTCCTAACATTCACTTGAATATAAGTTCCTTAAGGGCAAGATTGTTTCCATTTTTATCCTGTGTCCTTGGTACCTAGCCCAACCCTTGCAAAAAACACATGCATTAAAATGTTTGTTGAATTGCAAAACCACCAGAATCCATTAGTTTCCAAAAAGAATCCATTTTGGTTTTGACTTGCATTAAGAACAAACCCTCACCCCAGTGGAATAATCATTTTGTTCTGCCTTTCAACATCATAAAAGCAAAATTTGCACATGTGCAAATGTGAAATCAATAGGTATTTGTTGATTGATTTTTCTTTAAAACTAAGAAGTACTTTACAAGGAATTCAGGCTGTTTTGTTTTGGTTTTTCTTTTTTCGTGTTCAATTCAAATCACGGGTAGATTAAGATTTGCATTTCTATTGATTCTGTTTTGGAGCATATTGATACTCAGGTTAGCTCAGAATATTTTTAAATGTTCTCCAATCTTAGACAAGGCCAATGTGGTAGCATGGTGCTCAGCACCTTAGCAAGGTGTGCCTGCTCTAGGCATACCTCTACTTTGCATGCAAAATACTTAGTAAATATTTGTTGGATCGAACAACTAGCATCCACAGCCCATGTCCCATCTCTTTACTGTGCCAATAATCCATCCCAAGTATCACATCCCAATTCCTGTAATGAAAATGCACATAGCTCACTGAATCGGGATTTTAAGTGAAATGTGGATCGAGCCTGTTTAGGTCATTTGCTTGACCCCAAAGACATATAATTAATAAGAACTTTCATTTACATGATGCTTTAAGGTAGGGTTCTTAGCCTGGGATCCATGGACCTCTATAGGCCCATGAATGGATTTCAAAAGGTCTGTGATGTATAAAAAGCTCGAGAGACATAGTTTCTGGGTAGTTAATCACTTTATTAATCATTCTAGCATATAATTAATAAAAGGGTCAGTGGCACTCTCAAATACTAAAGACGTCTCATGGGACTCACTCAATGCTCATATACCCTTGGAAGAGTGGGTATTCCTGAGGTTGGTCGTCAACTCTGTTTGGTTAACAAGTAATGAGAGAATGAATATTATAATGAGAGGTAGGCTTATTCTACTGAGGGGCTGGGGGCCATGACTCCGATCACTCAGTCTTGGTGAAAGAGACTTATCTATACTCATGTAATCCCATCCAGGGTAATCTAGACAAAAGGGAGAACCTACATTTCCTCCAGACCCGACTGATTAAAACACAGTGGACCAGAATCTATCAATTCACCTAAACTAAAATGTCTTTTCCTTTTGCACAGATCTGAGTTTTCCCTCTCATGATCAGCCCTGAACCTCAAAGGCTACAGGGGCTGATTTCTGAATGAGGCAGTAGAAAAGGGGAAAAACCTTAGTCCTGATTCAATAATTCGTTGTTAATATAAGAGAAATACTTATTTCTCTCAGGTCTATGAACTTGAATTGGAAAAATACTACATCTTTATTAACCTCTAAATGAAATTCAGCATTTCCTGCAATAATTTAAACAGATTAAGTCATAGGCTTTACCAGACTGGCTACCAAAGGGGGCAGGGGGTCCGTGACATACACTCAAAAAAGGTAAGAAAGAACTCCCACGGAAACACTTGCAAAGTGTAATGCTTTCTATAAATGATCTCACTTGTTTTTTTTCCCTCACAACAGCCCTTTAAGATAAGTACTGTGGGCATTATTATTCTCATTTTACAAATGGGGAAACTAAGGATCTGAGAGATTTAATCATTTAAATAAGAATCAGAGGAAAGAATCGAACTCAGGATTCTCCTGACTGTAACAACAACAATAATAATAGCAGCTAGCATTTATGTGGCAGGCACATAGCACTTAATAAATATTCTCTCCTTTGATCCTCTCAATAACTCTGGGATATAAGAGCTATTATTATTATTATCCCCATTTTACAGCTGAAAACAGACAAAGGCTAAGTGACTTGCCCAGAATCACAGAGCTAAGAAGTGTCTGAGGCTGGATTTTTTTTTTTTAGCTTGGGTCTTCCTGTCTCCAGGTCCAGCATATCTAATAGATGCCTTCTAACTCTCACATTCCCAGTGCTTTCAATATTATCAGTGTGGTGAGCCTTCTCTTTTCTTACAAGACTTAAGTGGAAAAAAAGAATGAGCACATGGTAGAGGGAGGGGAAAAGGAATGGATATTTGGCATACAGTGGGCATTTAATAAATACTCATTGATTGACCTGTTTCTCTTTATTGATCACAGCAACACCCTTAGAAATGCTCAAGAGGGTTGCTTGCTCATTTTAGAACTAGAAAAGTAGAAAGTATGGGAGTTTATATTCTGTTTTGTAGTCAAAGGTAGCAGTATCATAAATTTAGAACTGGAAAGGAATTTAGAGGTCATCTAGATGAACCCCTTTATTTTACAGATGAGGAAATAATTAATAATAATAACAATAATAGTAAAAACAATACTTAGCATTTATTTGGCACTTGAAGGCTTATAAGGTGTTATTAAAAATATTATCCTGGGGCAGCTAGGTGGCACAGTGGATAGAGCACCTGCCCTGAAGTCAGGAGGACTCAGTTCAAATCCAGTCTCAGACCAAACATTTGACATTTACTAGTTGTGCGACCCTGGGCAAGTCACTTAACCTCAATTGCCTAAAAAAAAAAAATTTTAATTAAAGAGTATTATCTCATTTGAGCCTCATAACAACCCTGGAAAGTAGGTGTTATTATTATTAACACTCTTTTATAGATGAGGAAACTGAGGCAAGCAGAGGTTAAGTGACTTATCCATGGTCACACAGCTAGTAAGTGTCTGAAGCCAGATTTGAACTCAGGTCTTCTGAACTCCAGGCCCAGTCTTCTACCCAGTGAACCGCCTAGCTGCCCGTAGAGGCCTAGAGTGTTAAATGACTTACCCAACGTCACACAGATACAAAGTGACAATCAGACTGAAGTCCTCTGACTCCAAATACAGATATACAGTGACAGAACCACACTCTGAGGTCCTCTGACTCTAAACACAGAGTTCTCTGTACTGCAACATCCAGGAAGATAAATCCTGATGAGATGCAGTAGACTGGTGGGTAGGTCAATCCCTAGCGTACCTGAAAGACAAGGAAGTCATCCCAGACTGAGAATCTTCTTAGAGTTTTATACCAGGTCAAGGCCAGAGCACTCCACAGTTCCTCACTCCTAGACCTGTTGAATTTCTCATCCCTGCTCCAACTGGAGCCCCTGCCTCAGACCAAGAAAGCCCATCATTGTTTTGGCTTAGAGCTGGAAAAATTCCAATACCCAGTGGCAAGTTTGTGCATGTGTTGTGAGGGGGTGGAGGTGTGGGAGGAAGTAATATATTCCTGGAATCCTAAATTGGAACTCTGAACACCTTTTACCATAAAATTTGAAATTCATATGATTTTATAAGCTGTAAATTTTTGGTCCATGCCCTCAGCTGGGTCCTCAGAAATCCTACTGTACTCTATCCAAACTTATTCCTGTCTCTTCGAGTCCCTAGTGGTATCTCTATACTCCAAACCTTCTCTCAGATCATGTAGCCTCCTCTTTCACTGATAAAGTTGAGGTCACTCACTGGAACTTTTTCCCTTCTCCTCCTTTACTCCTCAAAAATCCTCAGCACCATCTCCTATTCCCCCTTCTTACCTCCTGTCTCAGTGGAAGAGATATGTCCCTAATTGCTTGACAATGCCAATCCCTCTAACCAGGAAAACAACATGCACACTACTAACAACACTGTAAAGACAGTCTTACAAAACTTAAGAACTCTAATCAAGACCAATCATAATTCCAGAAGATTGGTGATGAGGAGTGCTACCCACCTCTACAAAGACAGGTAATGGACCCAAGGTGCAGGATGCAACAGATATTTGGGGGAGATGGCCAATTAGAGATTTATTTTTGCTTGACTATGTAAGTTGGCAAAAAGTGTTTTGGTTTTGGGTTTTTCCCCCCTATGGGGTGAGAAGCACATGGATCAGAGAGAAAATAATTCTTAGTAATTAAAAAAAATAAAAGAAAACAGTTAATCTCCCTACCTCTGCCCCTAATCTCTTAGCTTCTCATCTCCTCCAGGACATTACTCCAGCAATGATCTCCTTGCCTTTTTTGGATTGTTATTCTCTCTTTCTGAATTGAGTGTTTTCCCATGTGTCTACAATCATGTTCATCTCTCCTCAATCCTACATATTTAAATAAAAAGCCTTCCTTTGAAATCCTATTCCATGTAACTATTGTCTCATCTTTCCTACGCTGCCTAAGCATTCACTCTGTCCTCAATCTCTTACATTTTGGTTTCTCCGCTATGCTATTGAAATGCCTTTTGCTTCTCCATTTTCCTCTTTAACATTATCAAGTGGTTCAACACCAGAAATTCATACAGTTTTATCAATGGGAATGTCGCTAAAGAATTTAATGAATTCCTATCTCAAAGGTCACCAATGATGTCCTGATCGCCCCATCCAATGGTCTTTTTTTCAGTCATCATCATCCTTGATTTCTGTAAACATTAACTCTGTGGACCAGCCTCTCTTTCTGGATACTCTCCTTTCCATGACCTCTGAGAGACTATCTCCTCTAATCTATTGGATACTTCATAGAAGCATAGATTTAGGATTGGAAAGGAAATTAGAGTTCATCCAGTCCTCTCATTTTATAGATGAAGAAACTGAGGGTCATATCGGTTAAGTGATTTATCCAAGGTAACACAGGTGCTAAATGATGGAGCACTGATTTGAACCCCAGTCCTCTGACTCCAAATTTGCCATCATTTCACTGCCCCTGGCTGCTGCTTCCCAATAAATCAAATAATTCAAAGGCAGAAGAGACAGACATACACGCAGATTAGCAACAGACTGACTTCTTAATCTTTGACATCGACAGAACGGCAATAAGGGCACTTGATAGCTACCTTCCTCGGCAAGCAATTGTGATGGATGCTCTGTCTACATCTGGTTGTCAGGCTCATTGATTTACAAATTGAAACATAAGTAAGAGTTTGAGCACAAATAGCAAAAATCCCTTTATTTAAGGAGAGACAAAGCTAAAAACTGTTTAGAGAGGGAAACCATATATCTATTTTCAGAAACAGGTCACCATGGTAACCATTTTTAAGCTCAGAAGCAGAAAGCAGTTTTAGCCAATAAACTGTCTTACTGCAAGATATGCCCCCACCTTCATCAGCAGATGCTGGTGTCATTTCCCATTGGGTCCAGTGATCTTCATTCACTATTACGTTGACTTATATAATGGGAGATCTATGATGCCATCAACTCTGTACACCCCCTTGACCCCTACTTCTCTTCCAATCAGTTCTCACTGATTCCCTCTACTGGCTTCTCAATAACACTAGGCCTTCTCTCTTTCTGAGTTCCTCTGCCCCTGGTTTTCTGCAAAAAACAAAGTATAGGTTTTGAATTTCTTCCCTCTCCTACTGTCACTGAAGTCAGCATTAGATTCTTCTTTAAGTATTTTTAAGGATTTCTAACTGCTGGCTTGCTCAAGGAAAGCCTATGGGGATTGAAACCAGCCAAAAGAGAAGGAAAGTTACAAAGCTGCAGAAGTCTTAAAAATGAACCCTATTCTTCCACGCAAGGTACAGGGAACTGGGCTTTAATCTTCCTTTGTTCCCCCTTTTTTTGGTCTGACTTAACCTCTTTTTGTAGCTCTTCTCTCCAGTCAGTGAATGCAGATATGTTTTATTTGCTTGGTTTTGTTTTTTGTCTTTTAAAGCTTATATAGACACTTACTAGTGTGTGACCCTGGACAAGTGACTTAACCCTCATTGCCTCGCAAAAAAAAAAAAAAATTTGAATAGAGCACAGGCCTTGGAGTCACGAACACCTGAGTTCAAATCAAACCTCAAACACTTGGCACTTACTAGCTGTGTGTCCCTGGGCAAGTTAAATAAATAAATAAATGATTGAATGAATAAATAAATGAATAAATAAATAATTTTTAAAATAAAGCTGATATAGTTTCTTGATCAAGGCTGCTCAGGGTCTCAACTCTTCTGAAACCTATTTTACAACCTTAACACTGGGAGTGAGGTCCCTGGCTCATGGAACCATTTTGTACCTGGCTCCCTCTCTAATGATGATTCCCATTGGCTTCAGTTTTGGTTCAGTTTTGTTGGGGTGATGTTGCTGTTGGTGGTGGTGGTGGTGGTGGTGGTTTTACATCTTCTTCTCAGTCAGTAGAGATCTCATTGGTGCCATCTGGCCTGCAGAAACTCCAATGAACCGTTCATATCCTTCTTGGCCCAGCTTTCAGCTCCACGTGCCTCTTTATTTTCTCAGGATGACTTAATCTCACAGAGAAGCAATCTCATACAATGGGGAGAGCATTGAATTTAGAAGACCTGAGATCTTGGACAGACACTTAACCCGTCCAGTCCTATTTCCTCATCAGCAAAATTAGGAAGCTGGCCGAGCTTACAGGCATCAACCCCTCAGCCCAAACCAGATTAAAATGTAGTTGGGAAATACATGGCAAAATAAATAAAAATACAGTACAATATAGATAATGTTAACATGTGGTTTTCTAAGTCAATATGTAGTCAGCAGAGAGTTATTTTATTTGAGTTTGAGACCATTTGGATAAGCTCAAAGGTCACCTCTAGGTCTAGATATAAGACCCCATGATCTTAGCCTGTAACTGAGAGAATCAATGTTCTAGAATCCCCTTCATTTCATTAGGAAAAAAAATTCTGTGCACATTTATAATTAATGATAAATAGCTCCCTCTACCAATAAAGGCACTATTGTATATATGAGAGTTCATTTGATGAGTCTTATATTTTGGAACATTATAACAGTGGGATACAATTAAGTGAGAAAACATCTCACCCAGAATAATTATAAAGGACTGCCATATGTGCTGAAGGAACTGGATGGCTATTTTAACACCTACATAAATTCATGATTTCTAAGAAAACCATTCTTTAACTTAATGCGTTGAAAGATCTGTTTCCTCCTTAATTCTGCAAAGGTACAGAGTGCAAGCCTTCAAAATCTGTACAATTCTTGCCCATACCCTCCTATAGATTTTCCACAAAGGATCCATCTAACCATTGCCTAGAAAGTATAAAAATTATAAAGTAGTTTCTGTTGTGAATAAGTGATAATTTCTTTTAACAAATTCTAGGTTATAAATTCACTGAACAATTTGAACATAGGTAACTTGTCTTCATACACATTCAGATGAATACGTCTCGCCAATTCATGCTCATTCTTATTTATTAGTGCAGAAGAGATCCTTTCCGCTTTTTGATAAAATAGTTAAGATAGTATATGTGTCATATTTACAGTGTACTAGAAACCACTTGCATTTCTGAAAAAATGTGTCCTAAAACTCCCAAGAACAGAAGAAAATAATGAATGCTGCCTTGTCCTGATCACACTTCTTTCTCCTTCCTTTTACTTAGTACATCAGGAAAAACATGTTTGAAAAACACGGCAGATGGACAACATTCTGGTCCTAGGAATGAAGAGTAGGAAGGCAGTAAGTTGGATTCCATTTGGAAAACTGTGCAGCACTTTAATTACTCTTGAGTTTCTCCCTGAAACATCGGCCAATCTTTTAAATGCCAAAATTCCTCTCATGATGGTTGGAGATCATGGAATACTACTGTCTCCAAAGCATTAACGTTACAGGGCATCCAAAAGGAAATGGAAAGGTGCAAGTTGGACATAAGTAGGCTGTATTATGTCATCAATAAAGAGCTGTGCTCCCAACATGGCATAAAACATATCATCATAGAGAGGCACTGCTGAAGAAGAGATAGGTCACTCAGCAAAGTATAACTGGCAGCCATGAAGATGATGATGATAAATAATAACAGCATTGGTAACTCTAAGGTTTGCAAAGCACTTTACGTGATCCTCACAACAACCCGATGAGGTAAGTGCTCTTATTGTCTCCATTTTATAGATCAGGAAACTAAGGCTGAGAGGAATCAGTTGATTTTCACAAGAACACACGACTAGTAGTTAAGGAAGAATTTGAACTCAAGTTTTCCTGAATTCAAGTCCAGTCCTCTATTCATAATGCCTCCTAGCACCCACATAATATAAAAGGATTTAGAGGGGCAGGGACCATGAAAGTTTACAGCAAAACAATGAAAAGAAATCTATGTGAAGAGAAGAGCTGGGTCAATTGCATTACATACTATTGGAAAGGACATGCAATCAGTGAAATGATACATTCATCAGAGTATCTTATGATCCATTATCTATCTCATTAGTCCCAGGATTATAGAGTCACAGAATTTTAGAGATGGAATAGACTTTAAAATATCACATTTTCTGCCCCCTCATTTTACAGATCGGGAAACTAAGTCACTCATTTTTGAAGTGGTATGACTAAAAAGTATAGATTACTACTTTTAATTACTATGTAGTTCACAGAATCTAAAAACCTTCACAAAAGTTCATTAACAAGACACCGTCACCTTGTTTAAGGAAAGGGAAGAAATTACAGGATCACAAATCTAGAGCTCTAAGGGATTAAAGAGTCCACCTGGTCCAACCTCTTCATTTTCTAAACCAGGAAATGGAGTCCCAGAGAGGTAACTTGCTCAAGTTCATGTATATGGGAAGTGACACAGCTGGAATATGAACCCATGATTTCAACTTCAGAGCGCCAAGTTTGAGCGTTCTTTCACCAGCATCACACTGTCTCCATAACCTTGGTGCTAGAATGTCATCCTTGAGATATATGTCATTAGACTTCATTTTAGGTGATGTTGTATCATCATGAGGTCTTCATGGCAATTTAACTTTCAAATGGAAACCTAGGCAAACCTATGTTATAATGAGCTTTATGCCTGGTAAGTTGTGTTAAGTTAAAGTTCCAATGTATAAAACATTATTGGCAACCATTTTCCCCCAGTAATTCCTTTTCCAATAGCCAGAAGGTCAACATAGACTCCTACTTGTATCAGATAGCCAGGGTGAGCATGCTGTGAAAGGTAGATGTTTCCTCCCTCCTTTTCAATCTGGCATTCCTTCCTTCATCTATGGCTTTTTAGGATGAAAAACCAAGAGAAGGTAGGATAACTGTGCTGTTTAGTAGAACATAAGCAAATTTCCTGAATCATGAAGCCTCGAATAGCAGGAGTTTTCCTGAAATGACGAACTGAAGCTAACTTATTTTTTCATAATGTCCTTAGGATACTGTTTATGTCTTATATATACTGTAAAATTGTGAATACTAGGATCATTGGCTCATGGATCCAGAACTGGAAGGAACCCTTAAAGTGATCTCCTACCCCCTTATTCTGCAGGTAAGAAGAGTGGATTTTCTGCCACTAAACTCATAGTTTTCTCAATGGCATGAAGAAACTAAGCATTTACAAAGGCTGAACCCAGGGGAACCCAAAGCCAACACACAGGAAAGCCCTTAGGAATGAGCCCAGTGACCCAATGTTTGCCTATTAAACCAGCTCAGCTAATTGTGGAGAATTTTATCATGAGCAGGACGGCTCTGTCAGTGCTGGATCTGTCTGACCACAGCAAGTCATGAAGAACATCATGGAAGAGTTGCAATGTGCATCCATGGAGACTATACCTGTACCAATGAAATAAAATTCTTTGGATGGTAGTGTAGCACCTTCTCAGTGATACACAATAGAAGATGCTTCTCTTGTCAGCCAGCAGGACTCATTTACCTGGCTGCTGAGCCAGAATTTCTTGGATGTACAAAGAGGGCAATCCCTGCCCAGGACTGTACTTTCTGCTGGCCTCAAGGTCAATAAACATGTATTAAGTGTCTATTATGTGCCAGGAACTAAGTGTTGGGGATAAAAAGAAATGCAAAGGGTAATTCCTGCTCTCAAGGAGTTTATGGTCCAATGGAAGAAACAACAGGCACAAAACTATGTGCAAACATGCTACATACAAGATAAAGTGGAAATTACAGAGAGAAGGCAGTAGAATTAAGGAGCATCAGGAAAAGTTTCCTGTAGAAGGTGGGATTTTAGCTGAGAATTAAAAGAAGCCAGGCAAGCCAAGAGGAAAAAATGAGGAGGAAGAGCATTCCAGTTATGGGGAACAACCATTTGAGATGCTCAGAGTCAGGAGATGAAGCGTCTAGGGCAAGTAACAGGAAGGAAACCAGTGCGAGGATTACTCTTTGACTCCAGAGGTCTGGTGTAGGGGCCATGAGTGGTATGCACTCCAGTCCATGGCCTCCAACATGAATCGTGTCTGGGATGAGGATGTCTCCTGTTTGTACCTCTTTTCCTTCTTCCTTGGGGCCTTGGGAGATCTCTGAAAGCAGCTGGCATCTCTCCCCTCCCATCATCCGAGCAGTAGAGTATCTACCATTGAAATAGTCAACAGCAGCAGACCGGCCAAGAGGGAAAGAGTTACTCACAGAGAAAGAAATCACCAGAAAGAAAAGAGCCTATTTAGCCCTGATTGGGCTGTATTCAATGGAGGTGAAACATAAAATTGCTAATGAACAGCCCGATTGCAAATGCTCCAACGAGTTGTGAATATTAGCCTCTCTACTGATTGTAATCATTCAATTCTATCATTCTTTATTGCTTAGCGTTCTCTTTCTGTGTGGGACGAGAACTGCCTGTTCCATTCTTAAGTTTGGACTCTGAGTAACTTTTTCTTTTATTTTCTCCCCCTTTCCCCTTAGGCTAGAGCCAAAAACAAGGTTTTGTGTTTTCCCCCCTCAGGAAGCTGAGGTAGGAGCAGGACTGAAGAACTGGTTCTTCAGTTCCCCTTTTGAGGAGAGAAACAACCTTCAAGCAATAAAACCAGAAGGGGAAGTAAAGGATGGATTTTGATAGGTCTCAGCCTCCTGGTACCTGGCTAATAACTGTATTAGGTAAGTATATAGATTGTTAATGTTTGTCCTTCTTTCTCAAAAAGAGCCAATGACATCAGAAGGGTGATGTTTTGACTTGCAAGTGAATTATATTCAAATGAGACAGAGTTGTGCATCAGCCTCACTCCTCCAGAGTCATGAGAGTCCAGTGGCAAGACATAGGTCAAGACAACTGGCGATGGGCCCCAGTAAATAGATAAGCATATATAAAGACATACAGGAATAGTCAAAGGAAGGCTCACAGCTTATTCCATGAATCTATTGGAAAATGCATGTGGGCCATCGACAAAAGATGTCCAAGATGAAAAGGCACGGATGGGCTGCAATCTTCACAAATCAACCAATACCAGCAAGCGTTTATGGAGTGAGTCTACTGTGCTACCTGCCAGGGAGACAAAGCCAAAAATGAAACAACCCCTGTCCTCAATGGGCTTACATTCAATCAAGGGGGACAACATATAAACGTCAATATCTACGAAATAATTACATAAAAATGACATGCAAAACAAATATGTTGTTTTGAAGGGGAAGCATTAACAATGGGGAAGGAATCAAGAAAGGTCTCATGTTGTTTAATCTGGGCTTTGAAGGAAACAATGTATTTTTTTATTTTATTTTTAATTTATGGAACAAAATAACAGTATTTCGATAACAGCATAATAAAAAAGATGATTGCACAAGAAACTGTAAATCTGCTATGTACAACTTGCTATTCCTTTTACATACATAATAAAATTATCATGTAAATTTCTTTTTTTTCTTTTTTTTAATCCCTCCCTTCACTGCTCTAGAAATGGCTGCCATTGGACACAAATACATATGTGTATGTGTGTGTATAATACACATATTATACACACACATACACATATGTATATATAGTGTATATATACATATATATGTATATACTATTTATATATATTGTAAAAATCATCCTGTAAATACTTCTATTTATCAGTTCTTTCTCTGGATGCAGATAGTGTCTTCCCTCATATGTCCTTTGTAGTTAATTTGGGTCTTTATAATAGTCAAAATGACTTATTCACTCAAAGTTGTTCCTAAAACAATATTGCTGTTACTATACACAATGTTCCTTGGTTCTGCTCATTTCACTCTTTGTTATTTCGTGCAAGTCAATCCAAGTTTTTCTGAGATCATTGAGCTGATCATTTCTTGTAGTGCAATAGTATTCCATCACGATAGAAATTTAATTTTAACATTGGATTTTAAGAGGGAAGTAGCAAAAAGGGACTGGATTACAGGAATGCGGAACAGGATGTGCAGAAGCCTGGGGGTGCAGATAGAATGCTGTGTGTGAGAAGGGCAGTTTGGTTGTACTAAAGAGTATGTGAGTAAGAGTCATTTAAAAAGGTGGTAGAGGTACGTTAGTATCAAAGTATATAGACACAGTTGAAAGAACGTGGAATATAGATTCTTCAGTGTTTGCATCATGCTACACTATCAGAGCTGAGCAAAAAATATGCATTCCTAGCAGGAATAATACCATATTTATAAAGGACTTTAGAGCAAAAGCACTTTCTACCTGACCACTTTAGTGTGTAGGTGGCACAGTTAACCCCCTTTTTACAGATGAAGAAACTAAGGCTGAGAAAAGTTAAATGATTTGCCCAAGGTCAAATAGTGACAGAACTGGAATTTGAACCTATCTCCTGCCTTTAAGTCTATCACTTTTCGCTGGACTTTACCTCACCTTCCTCACCTGTTCCCAAGAACACAATATTATTTCTTAAAAAAACAATTTCAGGGGGCAGTTGGTGGTTCAGTGAATGGAGCACCGGCCCTGGATTCAGAGGACCCGAGTTCAAATCCAGCCTCAGACACATAACACGTACTAGCTGCATGACCCTAAGCAAGTCACTTAACCCCATCGCCTAGCCCGCCCCCAAAAAAAAAAACAATTTCAATGTAGAAGTGTTACAATAACAGCCCAACAAAATCATAATAACTTATTACATACAGGTACAATTGCAAATGGAAGAGTGATTAGAATAAAACTTTTCTTGCTTTAAAGGCTACAAGGTAATTGACCACAACATTAAGATGCATACATTTTACAGTAACATATTCAGTGATTACTCAGTCCATATTCACTCTCCTCTGCTGAATTCTGCAGTCCTTTTTTTTCCCCTTTCCAACACTCAGAATATATCATAAGGTATAATTTGCATAACCATTGGCATAATCTCATTTATGCTGGACAAAGAAAGTTTTCATCAAATTCTATTTTCTCTCTACACTGTTTACCCACAAAGGTCTATTAGCATTCAAGGGGTACTTTGAGCCTGTACTCCAACACTTGCAACTTTTAAACATCTGCCAGCCATTAAAAGTGAAACTGAGGGGACACTTGAAAACATGTGCCATTACATAAAGCCATATTTAAACTTGTTCTTTATCTATTTCCCTAATCCCTTCTACCCTAGGTACTTGCCCAGGCCAGGAACCATCTCAGAACATTGTTCACATATATTTCAAATTTTCATTGTAGAAAAGGGGAAGAGTAATTTTACTTTCAGGATAAAGCTATTTCAGAGCAATATTCTTCAGATTAATGGAAAGAACAAGAGCTAAACTGAATGTTATTTTTATTATTTACATACTTTACAATAATTGACTGGGCCTGCCAAATACTTCACCTCCCAGATGTTCTGTTTAGAGGCAATAATTATTTCTACCCATTGGTTTAAGGTTTGCCTTTTTTCTCCTCACTAAAGTGAGAACAGACTCATTAATCAGGCTGTCCAATGAATGAACTGTTATTAGTCAGTATCACAAGCTTATAATGCTGGTATCAATGGAACTGTTCCTGTTGCCAGTTGGGTCCTGTTTGTCTTTCGTTCTCAAAAATGACATGAGGTCGGGACAGCTAGGTGGTGCAGTGGATAGAGCACCAGCCCTGAAGTCAGGAGGACCTGAGTTCAAATCCAGCTTCAGAACAAATATTTGACACTTACTAACTGTATGACCCTGGGCAAGTCACTTAACCCCAATTGCCTAAAAAAAAAAAATGACAATAAGAGGTGATGTCTTGACATGCAAGTGAATTGGATTTGAGTGAGACCAAACTGTGCAAAGTCATTAGCCTCACTGTCTCCTCCAGAGTCATCAAAGTCCAGTGGCAAGACACAGGTCAGGATGACTGGCGATGGCCCTGGTGCAGTGGGAGACCTTGGCCTTTTTAAGCTAAGGTCTTTCCCAGGTCTCAGTTTGACTGAGGCAACAGCCATTCAGTAATTAAAGGCTAGGTAAGAATGGAACCCAAAGATGGCCTAGTTTGCCTTCACAAAAGAATCAATCTGGAAGGGTTTGGACACCAGTGAAATACATTCATCTGAGTCAGCAAACCAAAAACCTGGGACAGATACTATATTTCATTCCCAAATCTAACATGCCAAGAATTAACTCCATAGTTATAACATACAAGGGATTGGGACTGGATCTACAATTTCAGGGAAATACAGGCTTCCAGATGAGAAAATTCAGTTTACCAATGCAGGTCAGCACCTTCTCAGTAATTTATACCTTAGAAACACTGAGAGGTGAAGTAATTTGCCTAAGTCACACAGCCAGTATGTGTCAGGTTTTGAGGATCTCTCTCTCTCCCTCTCTGTCTCCCTCTCTCTCTCTACTGCAATACACTGCCTCCATTCTCTAAATTATGCTTTTAAAAATAATCAACCTCTTAGTGAATTCTTTCATTTATGTTCAGCATGCTGGCAGATTGTTTACATGTTTACGTGGGACCTGGAGTCACTGATGGGACCAATATTCATTACTTAGAACTAGAAAAAGACAATATCCAATTTCCCCCCCCAGGCCGGTTACACAGAGTGTATCCTCTCTCAAACACTCTTAAATTGAGGGTAGTTAGCTGATGCAATGGACAGAGTTCTGGACTCTGTCAGAGATGGACAAATGGACAGATTCAGGAAGAGCAGAGTTCCAATCTAGCATTAGATACTTTCCAGCCGTGTGGCCCTGATCAAGACACTTAATATCCATTTCCCTCAGTTTCCTCATCTGTAATATGGAGGCAATAATGCCTACCTTCCAGAATTGTCATGGGGATAAAATGAGATCTTTGTAAAGAACTTTGGAGGGGATCAGGTGAAGCAGTGCATAGAGTACCAGCCCTGGAGTCAGGAGGACCTGAGTTCAAACCAGCCTCAGCTACCCACTAGTTCCATGACCCTGGGCAAATCACTTAATCCCAATTGCCTCCCCCCTAAATCCCCCCAAAAAAGTAAAGAATTTTGTAAATTTTAAAGAGCTATATAAATGCAAGCTTTTATTATTATCACTAATTGCAGAAGGCAAGGACTATTAAACGGAGAACATATTGTAAGCAGCCTTTTGAATATCCATTATTTATTTTTCAGAATAAAGTCTCAAAGATTTTTTTCCACTTTTTGCCCATTAGGTGAGAAGAAGCAGCTATTTCCTTTATAGAGTAGCAAAACATATACAGGCTCTCTGGAGCTATTTAGTAATTGTTCCTGTCTATATCCCTGTGAACAAAAAGGCAGGTACCAGAAATGAGCAACTTAATCTCTTCTCTCTAGCAGGCTTAGAACTATTCATTTCACTAAGTCCAATAGCTTTCCTTTGGGGTAGACAGAGGCAACACCATTAACATTATTTTATAGGTCTGGAAAATGAGACCTGAGCCAGAAGCACACAGGGGCATTTAGAGGTGTTAGCTCATTTGGGGATATCCTGACTCCAGCTGTGGGGACATCACCCATTTTGTTACATTTTGTACAGGCCCCATTAGTCCAAAATTCCATTATAAGGCTGTATAATTAGGTACTAACAGCAAGTACAAGATTCATTAATATCATTTAATCAATGAATATTTATTAAGTGCCTGCTAGGTGCTTGATAGACCAATGCAAAAATGAAACAGTCCCTGCCCTCAAGGAGTTTACATTCTATCAAGAGAGACATATTGACATAGAACTATATACAAAATATACAAAACAAATACAAGTGAATTGATAGAGGCACTAGTAGCTAGGCTACTCAGGAATGGCTTCATAAAGGAAATGGTAATTGAGTTTAGAGACAGAAATAAGAAAGGAATGCATTCAAGGCACAGGGGACATAAAAATAGGAAGTGGAATGTCGTCTGGGAGCGACCACAAGTAGGACAATTTGGCTACCTACTTATGTGAAGGGGAGTGGAGTATAATAAACCTGGAAAGGTAGGTTGGGGGCAGATGGTGAAGTGTTTTAAATGTCAAACAGAAAATTGTTTTCATTTGAGAGGTTATAGGCAACTTTGGAATTTATGGAGCAGGAGAGTGATGTGGTCAGACCTGAACTTTGACGATTGTGTAAGGAAGGTCATTTAATAAGCTATTTCAGTAGGCCTGGTGAGAGCCTGACATGAACTCATTGCATAGGAAAATTAAGGAGATAGGATTTAGAGCAGTGGTCTCAAACTCAAATAGAAATGGGGATCACTAATCCATATACAAGGATCCTTGAAGGAGGCATATCTATCGACTTAGCTGTGCATGTTTTATTGTATTTTTTTATTTTGTCAATTATTTTATTTATATTTTAATTTAATTTTTATTATTTATTATATTTATTTTTACACTTACATATTATATATTTTCTATATTATATTTGTTTTATTTATTTATATTTTAATCTAATTCCGCTTCACTCTGAGTGTTGCGAGTTGAATGCTTAACACCTCTGATTAGGAGGACCATAGATGATCCCATTTACTTCAACCTACCATTTGAAGTCTGGAGAAAATTAAGAGACCCAGTATGACACAGTAGATATCAGGGTCAGGATTTGAATTCTGGTCCTCAGATATTTGATCTAACCTCTTTCTACTACACCACCCTGCCTGCTGGATGTTGTGCTCTTAACTGAATCAGGGTGCTGGGGTTACCAGCTCTCAAACCCAACATTTAGATTTCTATTTGCAGCTTAATGGCTCTGGTATCCTTTAGTACAAAAGTCCTGCATTAGGCTCAGAATTAAGCATAGAGAGCTTATGTGGATTGCCCACAGTAATCCTTGTAGCAGGATTTCTATGACACCCTCATGTTATGATTGTTGCAATAGTCTCACGACAAAAGGGCAAGTAGCCGTTGAGTTCTGGCCTGTTGACTGCTGGTGAAAGCTCTAGCCCAGTATTCCAAACAGAATCTCAGAGATAAAAGGCCCTCAGAGGCTATCTAGTTTAACCTGTCCCTGAAAAAGGATCCTCTCTAAAATATGCCCAAGTGGACTTTGCTTGGATCAGGGGAGTATTGGAGCTAGCTCAAACTGGCTCTGAGAGCTGATTATTAAATTTTCAATGTGAATATTTATGCCTGGAAAATTGGCAAATGTAGGGGTAGAGCCAAGATGGTGAAACAGAGGTAGCAACTCATCTGAACTCTCCTAACATTCCCCCCCAAACAACTTTAAAATAAAGCCTCAAATAGAATTCTGGAGTGACAGAGCCAACAAAAGGTCACAGTGAGATATTTTTCCAGCCCAACACAACTTAGAAGGTCAACAGGAGAGGTCTGTCATACCAAGTTGGGGGCTGACCTGGAGCACACTTAGTGGCAGCACCAGCTGTGGGTTTTGGAGTTGGTTGTGATAGCAGCAGCAGTGGCAGCAGCAACTTCAGAAGCCCTCAGCCCAGAGAGGATAAGGATCAGAAAGAGATTAGAGGGGACCCTGAACCAGCACTGGGCACAGGACCCTACTGAAGTGCCCATAAGCTGTTCAAGATCACAGATGTACCACAGAAAGAAGAAGTAGCTGCAGGGAACCAGGGGACCTCTCTGGGTAAAGACTGGAGCACAGACTAAGAAAGCAGTGACCGCACCTCTCCATGGATCACATCATCTTGAAAGCAATGAAAACTTACAGACTCCCAGAACTAACTTTGAAAAAGCCTTATGCTTGGGAAGGTGAGCACAGCCTAACTTCAACATAAAGTTCAAAGTTAAGAAAGAAATAGGCTGGAAAAATAAGCAAACAACAAAAAAAAGAACTTGATTGTAAAAAGCTATTACAGTGACAGGGAAGATCAAGACACAAACTCAAAAGAAGGCAAAAATGTGAAAGCAGCTATAAGCAAAGCTTCAAAGGAAAAACAATTGCTAATTTGACACAGAGCCATTAAGAATTCCTGGAAGAATTAAAGAAAGAGATGAGTAATAGAGGGGGGAAATGGGAAAAGAAATGAGAGTGATGCAAGAGAATTATGAAAAAAGAATTAACTGTTTCATTAAAGAGGCACAAAACAAAAAATACTGAAGAAAATAACCTAAAAAACAGAATTGGCCAAATGGTAAAATTAATTAATTAAAAGGTACAAAAATTCACTGAAGAAAAAAATTCCTTAAAAAGAAGAATTGCCCAAATGGAAAAAAAAAAGAAGTATAAAAATCTCACTGAAGAAAATAATTCCTTAGAGATTAGAGTTGGGCGAGTAGAAGCTAACTACTCCATGAGACATCAAGGAAAAAAAAGTCAAAAAAATGAAAAATAGAAGAAAATGTGAAATATCACATTTGAAAAACAACTGATGCTGCAAAAATAGATTGAAGAGAGATAATTTAAGAATTACTGGGGGCAGCTAGGTGGTGCAGTGGATAGAGCACTGACCCTGGAGTCAGGAGGACCTCAGTTGAAATGTGGCCTCAGATACATAATGCTTACTAGCTATATGACCCTGGGCAAGTCACTTAACCCATTGCCTAACCAAAAAAAAAAAAAAGAATTACTGAACTACCTGGAAGCCATGATAAAAAAAAAAAGAGCCTAGATATCATATTTCAAGAAATTAGCAAGGAGAAGTGCCTCAATATCTTAGAATCAGAGGATAATTGAAAGAATCTACCAATCACCTCCTGAAAGAGATCCCAAAATGAAAACTCCCAAGAATACTATAGCCAAATTCCAGACCTCTCGGTCAAGGAGGAAATCAGATAGAAATTATTTAAATATCATGGAGCCACAGTCAAGATCACACAAGATTTAGCAGTTTTTACATTAAAGGAGCAGAGAGCTTGGAATACAATAAAGGCAAAGGAGCTAGGATTCAACCAAGAATAATCTACCCACCAAACGTGAATATAATCCTTCAGGAAGAAAAAATGGATATTTAATGAAATTGAGGACTTTCAAGTTCTATAATCCTGATTAAAAGACCAGAGCTGAATAGAAAATGTGACATCCAAACACAAAATGCAAGAGAGGCATAAAAAAGATAATCATTAAAGAGAAATCATAAAGGATTTAATAATGTTGAACAGTTTACGTTCCTATAGGGGATGATGATATATGTAACTCCTGAGAACTTTATCATTATTAAGGCATTTAGAAGGAGTCAACATAGACAACATGGATGTAAATCTATTATGTTGGCATGTTCTCAAAAAAAAATGAAAGAGATTCACTGGGAGAAAGGGAAAAGCAGAGGAAGAATAAGGAAAACTGTTTCACATTTTAAAAAAAAGTGCACAAGGAAAAGCCTTTGCAGTGGAAGAGGAAATGGTGGAGGTGGGCAACACTGAATCTCACTCTTATCAGAATTGTTTCAAAGAAGGAAGAGATATATATATTTGTGTGTGTGTGTGTGTGTGTGTGTGTGTGTGTGTGTGTGTGTGTGTGTGTAGAAATTCTCTCTTACCCAACAGGGAAGTAGGAGTGAAGGGGGATAAGAGAGGAGTGGGGTGACAAGGTAAAGCGGATTAGGGGAAGCAATGGTCAGAAGAAAAATGGACTTTTGAGGAGGGACAGGATAAAAAGAGAGAGGGAAGGATAAACAAAAGAAAACAGGATAGAGGGAAAAATAGTCATTATAACTGTGAATATGAATAGGATGAACTCACCCACAAAATAGAAGCAAATAGAATAGATTAGAAACTAGAATCCAACCATATGTTATTTAAAAGAGACACACTTAAAACAGAAAGACATATACAGAGATAAAATAAGTGCCTAGAGTAGAATCTATTTTATTTCAACTGAAGTGAAAAAGGCAGGAATAGCAATCATGATTGGCAAAGCAAAAGTAGAAATAGACCTTATTAAAAGAGATAAGCAAGAAAACTACATTTTGCTAAAGGTACCATAAATAATAAAGTAATATCAAAACATTTTATAGTAAATTTCTCTGATAAAGGCCTCACTTTTCAAATATATAATGAGTCAAATTTATAAAAAATAAGGTCCATTCCTCAAATGACAAATAATCAAAGGATATGAATAGGCAGTTTTCAGAAGAAGAAATCAAAGCTATCTATTCTCATATAAAAAATGTTCTAAATCACTATTAATTAGAAAAGGCAAATTAAAACAATACCTCACACCTATCAGAAATTACAAATGCTGGAGGGGATATGGGAAAACAGGTACATTAATGAACTGTTGGTGGAATTGTGAACTCAGCCAATCATTCTGTAGAGGAACTTGGAAATATTTCCAAAGGACTATAAAATTGTGCATACGTACCCTTTGACCCAGCAACACCACTACTAGGTCCATATCTCAAAGAGATCAAAGGAAAGAAAAGGAAAAATAAAATAAAATACAAAAGTATTTATGGCAGCTCTTTTTGTGGTGGCAAAGAATCCGAAATTGAGGGGTTGCCCATCAATTTGGGGCATGGCTGAACAAGCTGTGGTATAGGATTTCGATGGAATACTGTTGCATGAAAGGATGAGGAGGATGGTTTCAGAAAAACCTGAGAAGAGTTATATGAACTGAGGCAAAGTGAAATGAGCAGAACCAGATCACTGTACACAGTAACAGCAACATTGTAACGATGATCAACTGCGAAAGAATTAGCTACTCTGATCAATATAATGATCCAAGACAGTTCCAAAGGACTCATGATGAAAAATGCTGTCCACCTCCAGAGAGAGAACTAATGAACTCTGTGAGTACAAATTGAAGCATACTTTTCTCACTTTGTTTTTCTTGCTTTTTTTGTGGCAAGGCTAATATGGAAATATGTTTTGTATGATTTCACATGTGTGATTGATACCATATTGCTTGGCTTCTTAGTGAGTGGGGGAGGAACTGAATGGAGAGAGAGAATTTAGAACTAAATTTTTTTTAAAGAATGTTAAGTTAGAAGAAAAAAGAAAATTTGCAAAATGCAATCAATCAGGTTTAATTTATTGTTTTATGAATCATCTAGACTTATGAAAGTGCTGAAGAAAATGTTAATAATGCAAATTGAACTTAAAAGTATCTCCTGCATACTTTTGTTTCTCTCCAGAAAGCCAGTTGTTAAATATTTATTAGCACACTACTACTTGATGGAGCTAAGTGGTGAAGTGGATTAAGTGCTGTGTCTGGAGGCAGGAAGGCTACTCCTCCTGAGTCCAAATCTGGCCTCAGATACTTACTAGTTGTATGACCCTGGGCAAGTCACTTAACCCTGTTTGCCTCAGTTTCATCATCTGTAAAATCAGCTGGAGAAGGAAATGGCAAACCACTCTAGTACTTTGGCCAAGAAAACCCCATAAGTGGTCATGAAGTGTCAGACACAAGGGAACAACAATAACAACAAAAATGCTCGAAGGCCTCTACTGAGGAGGAACTTACTATTTCCAGAGGCAGCCCATTCCACTTTTGGATAATTCTAGTCATTATGAAGCTCTTCCTTTCATTGAGCCAATACCATGGAATTTTGTTGATTGTTGATGGAGACATCTCTCAAATATTCAGACACATCTGTCATCCTGTGGATTCAGGTACTCCTTCCACAGACACAGATTGCATCTGATCTAGGTTGCAGATCACAATTCTTACCCAATTCCTCAAAAAAAAAAAAAAGGTACCACAGAGTGTCTATCCAATGTGCTAGAGATGTCAAGGCCTCGGATTTCAGAATCTTAGAGACAGAAAAGACTTTAGAAATAGGTCACACATCCGTTTCAAACAATTATTAACACCTCAGGTCCAACACAAAACCCTGTCCATTTTCTCCAGGTTTTCACTATCAAGAGATCCCATCTCGGGGTAAGTGATAGGCCCAGTGGCTAGATGATCTGGCCTAGGGTTGGGGCAGTGGGTATGGAAAAGATCTGGATACTAGAGACCTTTGAAGGAGGAATTCACAGGATTTGGTAATTGGCTGGATAAAGGGGATGAAAGGAAGAAATAGTTTGGAATCTGTGCAAGAGGGAGAATGATGGAGATCCTTTGCACACATTTACCCTGCACTCCCAGTAATGTCTTTTTAAATAGCACTCAAATTTCCTAACTATACTTTTCCATTTTTCCTATCGATGTTTGCCTTAACTCATCACCCCCCCTTTTTTGGCACAGAATAGATTCGCGATAGATCCCTCTCATCCACTGCTGTGACCAGTGTAATTACGCCCTGACCACTACTGCTTCAAGGTCCACCCACATATACTTCCTTGGGTAAGTGGCTGTTTTTATCTCCTTATCCCTTTCTTTTGGGTTCCAGCCTCACCAGAGAAGCTGCTCTTAAATATGGATTTTTACGAAATCATTTGTTTACCACTCTTCTGAAAATGAAGTAAAAAGGTGGGGGAGAACCCAACAAAATATTTTGCTTGGCAAAGGTCAGGTGACGAATCTCCCCTTCTTTGGGTAGATTGACCTTCAAGCTTTGCTGCTTAGCGAGATGAGTTAAAAATGGACTGTCAAGCCAGCTTCAGATGCTGCCAAGCCTGCCTCCAAATGTCCTCCCACTGATCTATCACTCCCCTTAGTACCTCCTAATGTTGTTTTCCAGCTGAACGTTTTTTAGGCCAGGATATGAGAAGCTCCTCTGAGGCTAGATTTTTCTTTCATGCCACAAATCTGCCTCTCTTTACCAAAGAGTAGCCAGGGATGATCATATATCCTCCCTCCACCACATAATCCCTCTAGTACCTAAATTTTCATCTTTTCAGCTCCCTACGTGCTCCGCGCTTGCTTGCTTGCTCTGCACTGGACCCCACCCACTGAAACTACCAAGGAGAGAACAGAGGCTTTAAGCAAATCTCAAAAACGATTGAATTTTTGCTTGAATGCTTGTCCCTGCCAATGTGTATGGCTATCCGTCTGCCCTCATTAAACTGCTGCTTACTACATGTGTGACTTTGGCAAGTTCCCCTCTGGGCCTCAGTTTCCTCCTCTGCAAGATGGAGGTTAGGTTAGATGACATCCGAGATCCACATCTGTGACCTATTCACATTACTAGCCACAGGGAAGTCAAGTTTTCTGAGACCCATTTTGCAATCCCGCAGCCCAGAGCGACTGCAAGTAACCTTCCAGGGGCCCTGCAGGCTGGGATGGAACTCTTCTCTAGGGATGACCCATTTCACCTGGCTAGCTCTTGAGCCAGTCGGGAGTCCGACAGACTGCTAAAATCTCGCTAATGGGTTTGTTAAGCTTCTTGGAAATACTTCGCTCATTTAATATGCTCCAGTTCCCCGACTTGCCCCGGTTGACCAGGCTTGAGAGAGAGAGAGAGAGAGAGAGAGAGAGAGAGAGAGAGAGAGAGAGAGAGAGAGAGAGAGAGAAATTTAGATTTGTGTATTCTAAAATTTGCTGCTGTATTGCCTGGGCTTCGTCCTCCCCCCGCCCCAGAGCAGCGCCACTACAAAACCCCGGGGGAAACGGCAGGCAGGAAATGATTTGGGGCAAGCGGGGGTGCAGAATCTGGCAAGAAACTGTATCTGGCGGAGGAGGGTTAAGCTGGCTACTTCGGGGCCCGCAAAATCGGTTGCATAAACTGCCCGCAGGAAATCTTTGAAACAGTTGGAAGAGAAATGTCAAAAGAAAAAGTGGCCGGTCCCTCTTAACCCTCGGGTCAGGCGGGCAAAAACCACAGGCCATTCCCGCTGTCCCACGGTGGGGTGGAGGGAGGGGGGAGAAAAGACTTGGGGGGTGGGGAGGAAAGACTGGGGGAGGGGAGGAAAGACTGGGGGAGGGTATAGCAAGACGCGAGGACCTAGAGAAAAAACATGGGGCAAGAGGATCTGTCCAGCCTTTCCTGGGGACTTTAGGCAGCACGCACTCAAGCCCACCCAGTAAACTGCAGGTGCATCTCAGACCGGATCGGATTCCCCATCCGCCTCCCCAGAGCCGCGTCCTTTTGAGTTTGGACACCCAGGAGAGAGGGGGCGGAGAGAAGGGCGGGGCAGGGGCCCGAGGCAGGTGGGCGGGGCCGGGGTTGGGGGGCGGTGGCGAGCAGTATATACAAGAAGTCCCGGGACCCTGTGGGTCGGTGCAGGGGTGCGTTGAGGGCGGGGGGCGCTGGTGACTACTGCTGGGTGCCTGCAGGGCAGTACCCTATTGCCCCCCGCCCAGAGAAAGAGTGCTTTAAAAGGGGTTCGCTTGAGGAGGGCTTTTCTTTTCTTTTCTTTTCTGTATATTTAAATTGCCGTATCCCTGCTGAGCTCCGGGCATCTCGTGTACGCCAGCGTGCACTTCTGTAAAGTCAAGGCAGGTAAGAGGAGACCCTATGGCCCACAGAGACTTGGGCAACGCTGTTGCAGCGTGGCGCTGTGCAGAGTGCTGAGTCTGGAGCCAGGAGGACATGGGCGAATCCTGACTGTAATTTATCACCTGTGTGACCTTGGCTATATTGTTCAATTTCTCTGGGCATCAGTTTCCCCTTCTGTAAAACTGGAGGGAGGAGTAGACCAGATGGCCTCAAAGGTCTCTTTCTGCTCTAGAGAGGTAATCTTTAGAATAGACCCAGTGTCTCCAAAGGACCCACGGGGGGAGTTAGTGCTCACAGCAGTACAGTTGGGAGAGGACCTGGATTCGAGTGCCTGCCTACCTGGGTCACCTTGGGCAAGTCCCTCCAACTGCCCTGGCTCTCGGTGCCCTCGTCTTTAAAATGAGGAGAGTTGGACTAGGTGACCTTCAAGCTTTAAATCTATGGGCCGGTGAGGTTTCGACGTGCAGCCCCTGCTCTCGGCAGAGTAACAGACAAGCTTTGCTTCGAATTTCATTGATAGGGTTTCCTGCAGTTGGCTTCTCTGCTTCTAGGCCATTAGACTTACTTGGGAGCCGGACTGGGGAACGGGGGAGAAGGGAGGTGAGGGCCTCTCTCCTTTGGGAAGTAAGTACTGTCGTTTGTGAGTGGCTCTTTGCCCCCCACCCCGCTTAGTTCACTTGTCTTTTTTTTTTTTTTTGTCTCTTCAGTGGGCCCCGAAGGCTGCTCCCCCCCGCACTGCAGGAGCCACAGTGCGGTTCACCATGGTTGCGACCAGCAGCTTAAGCAGTAAAAATTCGTCCAGCGTTTCAGAGTTGATAGACCGTGGCTTTCCGCCTGGAAGTCTAAGTGGTGAGCTTTTCAGCGGCTCCTCAGTTAATCTCTCGGGGAGGACAGAGCGGGATGGGCCAATCAGGATGCAAGTTTACGTTCTCGGTGACGTCATCATCTCAAGTATCTCTCCTTTGAATGGGGAGGCGATCCCATCCATCCTAGCCCTGCCGGATTGAACCAAAAAATAAAATATCCCAAGGTCTATTTGACGGGAATACTTACTGAGGCTGCTACTGGCCTGGGTGACTTGAAAGGCTCTGTAAGAGCCGTGTAGGCCTGAAATTACAGTGGGTATTTTTTTTACAGGTCCAGATAAGTGGTAACAGATTTATTTGGTATTAATTCTGAATTTGTAGCAGCAATTCATGAACTGAGTCCAAAGGAAAACTAACATACGTTTTCTTTGTGTTGTTTTCTTTAAGAGAAATGAAGAGAGACTAAATAATCCCATGATATTAGTTATGGAAAAATTCATTAGTGTATAGAGGAGAAATAAACTGTATGGCAATAGAGATTGACAGGGCAGTCCTCAAGTGTGCAATCAGCCTGTGGTGTGGGTGGAGAGGTGCCAACTAGTAGGATTACTTTAGGAAGCAGATGACCAATGCAAAGTATCAGTTTTCTGCAAACTTAATTTTGTTTTCCTGGACTGGCTTGTTTTGTCTGGCTAGGGGAAACTTGCCAGATAATTATGAAAAACCTCTCACAAAGCAGGGTTTTTTTAACAGGGGATGGTATAAATTCAGCTAATCTATCGGCCACTAAAATGAAGACTTTCTTAGAGCTAGATATATTTGATACATTGCCTGATAGGGGTTTTTTTATTCCACATTTAATATGATTAATAAAACTTAGCACAGGGATTTGCTTTTTTAATTTTTTTTCTTTCTGTATGTGTGTGTGTGTGTGTGTGTGTGTGTGTGTGTGTGTTCAAGCAACTCTCCCAATCTATGGGAGGCAGATTGCAACATACTCATAGGTTAGAGTTGCCCGTGGTTTGCCCAGCCTCAATCATTTTCAGAAGTAGGATTTAAACCCAGGTCTTCCTGACTCTAGCTCTAACTCAAGAGCCATAATAATATAATAGCTTAAAATTAATTTTCCATTGAAGTCCTACTGACACTTCTTGGCTCGGGTAGTTGTGACCTTGAATTCTCAAAGCCCATGCAAGCTGAGCATAATCTCTAGCAGGTCTTACCAAGCAATGGCCAATATCTGTCATTCACAGCTTGGAGAGCCTCTCAACCAGAAGACAGTTTTATCAAATGATTTTTTTTAATCCACAGTAGCTAATGGAAAATTTAATTAATGTCTTCGAGGAGATTGTGATGTGCCTTAGTGGATAGTGGACCAAGATGCATGAAACATCACAAATTCTAGAAGCACTGAAATAAATAAGCTAACAATACACTTAAGCACTATAGCTAAAATTCTGAATTTATAAACCAATAGAATCATACTTGCAAACTAGAAGAGATCTTAGAAATTTCACTTAGTGTAGTTTCCTCTTATTTTTTTTTCCAGTTCAGACTTGTGATTTCATTGATGTAGGGAACTCTTTACTGATATAATTTACAGATACTTGCCCAGGGCACTGAGTGGTTCAAGTGACTTGCCAGTAAGTCTGGCATCTGCAAAATGAGAAAACTGAGTTTCACTTTCAAAGTAACATATTCAGTTAGTGGTAGAACTGGAACAAGTCTCCTGACTTTCAGAAATAAATGTTATGGTTTTTTTTTAAATAATTGATATTTCTCTGTACCATGGTTTGTTGGTGGTGGTTTTTTCCTATGCTTGGGTTTTTCCTTTTTTTCCCCCTCTCATCTGTAACTTGTCTTTCCTATAGATTTTGACTACTGGGATTATGTTGTGCCGGAACCCAACCTCAATGAGGTGGTATTTGAAGAGACGACTTGCCAGAGCCTGGCTAAAATGCTGGAGAATTCCCTGTCCAAATCCAAGCAGACCAAACTTGGCTGCTCCAAGGTTCTCGTCCCTGAGAAACTGACCAAGAGAATAGCTCAAGATGTATTGCGCCTGTCTTCTTCTGAGCCCTGTGGTCTTCGAGGTTGCATTATCCATGTAAACTTGGAAATTGAAAATGTATGTAAGAAGCTTGATAAGATTGTGTGTGATGCTAGTGTGGTACCTACCTTTGAGCTTACACTAGTGTTTAAGCAGGACAACTGTTCGTGGTCTAGTTTCAGGGACTTTTTCTTCAGTAAAGCTCGTTTCACATCTGGTTTTAGGAGAACTCTGATTCTCAGCCCAGGATTTAGGCTTGTTAAAAGGAAACTTTACTCACTGATTGGAACAGTCATTGAAGAGTGCTAGAAAAATTTCGCTTGCTGACTTATAATAGATTGTGCCACTGTTTGGTTTGATGTCCCTTGTAGCTTGACTGGCCTCATCAAGAAACCCCAAATTTAGCCCATCTGACATGTGTGTTCCTTATTCAGCACAGCCTCAAGTGTTTTGCTCCAAAGCATTAATCTTGTGGCCTGCCCAAAACATCCCCAAGGGAGTAGACGCTCTCCACTGATTAAGACCACAGCCACCAAACAATGGGATGGAGCGGGAGGCGACTCAGTGAGCCTTTCATTTGTGAAGCCATATTCACTCTGGCCCATCCTTTCAGAAGCAGGCAGGCTACTCAGTAAATAATGAATTAGTTACATCCAACCAGTCAGTCCTGGAGCTTAACTTGTTGACAGTATGAATGACATTTTACTTAGTTTACTCTTCATAATGGCACTTTAAAAATTCTCCACAATAATCCTTACAACTTTATAACCTTATTAAACGAAGCTCAGCCAGTATGAAAACTTCTGAAAGCTCAGAAAACCAATGTTCCTACCTTGGGTTGAAGGGTTCTTATCCCATCAGGTAGAATTTAGGTCTCGGAGCTTAGCTTAACACTGACTCTTGGAAAGAGCTGATTAGGAATGTTACAGAGACAGCGTGGCTCTGCCTTTACTCTTCCCATTTCCCCTTCACCTTTGAAGGCTTGGAGGGGGGAATGATCTTGCATTATAATTTCAACAAATTTATCACAGTTTTACTCAGCTTCATTTGTAAGGCACATGCTCCATTTTTAAAGGTTCTATATTGCATATTATCTTTTGAATTGCGGAGAGGTGATAGATAAAATGGAGCAGCAGCATGATAATGGTAGAAAAAACACTGACCCTGGGTTCCAATCCTGCCTATAAATAATCCTTATAACTACTCAACCTTGGGCAAATGACTTTAAGCTCGGAGGCCTCAGTTTCCTCATCTATAAAATGAAGAGTCATAGCTTTAAAGTGGGAAGAGACCTTAGAGTCCATCAAGTCTAACACCATCATTTTAAAGATGAGGAAATTGAGAGGTAGAGAGGTTAAGAGGCTTGCCTAGGGGCACATAGCTAATAAGTGTCTGAGGCAGGATTTGAACTCAGGTCTCTTCTGAGTCCGAATCCAGTGCTTTATCTGCTACACCATGCTCGCTCCCCTAAAGCAATGAAGGGGTTGGACTAGATACCCTCCATGGTCCCATTTACTGTAAGATTTGTGATCCTATGTTCAGCTCTTGTTAGAGCCCAGACAACCAAACCATAATACCAAACTGGGTGTCTGTGGCTATAATGGTCCTGGATTGGATTTCAGAAATCCAGTTTCAGGAAGGCATTGTCTGATCCAATATCTCTCAGTGGACATCTAACTTACCAAGCCTTTTCCACACCATTAGATTTCATCCTCCATCCTTCTCCTTGGCTCAAAGAATTATTTGATGGGATTTGCTATTTAGTTTCATTTCAATATTTCTTGGGCTTAATCCCAGATCATCTTCTCACCTTGCTCTGACCTTCCCTATCTCTCTACATGAAAACTGGAAGAATTGTTTCTGAGCACTTCCCTCCTTGCTCCCACGAGCCTCTCAAGGAATAACTGGACAACAACTGCTGATCGGCTACTATTTGAATTATTGGGCTCAGCATATGCACATGAAGTCACCATTGGTTATGGAGATTTGGTTTATTTTAGCATCATGAATGTTAGCAAGAGTTTGGATAACTCAGGAAAATACCTCAATCTTTTTGTTTTTAATTGTCCCATGGCCTGAACTCTAGGCCAACTCTGTCCTCCATCATTCATTAGTAACCTAATCATTGATCTTCTTTGAGAATGAAGGATCATTAACCAGTTTTCCCCCACTGTTGGTCGAGAACTTCAGTCTTAGTACAACAATTTTCAGTTGTATTCAGTGTTCAAAGCCTTCAGGTGATTTTGCAAGTTGAGATAACAAGAGCTCATTCATCCACTTTTGCACAACAGATTTAGGACAGCTAGGTGGAGCAGTGGATGGAGCCCTAGACCTGGAATCAGGAAGATCTGAGTTCAAATTTGGCCTCAGACATTTACTAGCTGTGGGACGCTGGGCAAGTCATCTAACCTTGTTTGCCCAAGTTTCCTCATATGTAAAATGAGCTGGAGAAGGAAATGGCAAACCACTCCAGGATCTTTGCCAAGAAAACACCAAATGGGGTCACGAAGAGTTGGACATAACTGAAATAACTGACATCAATCACACCTGAGGCAGGGGTTCTAGTGTTACTCAAAAAATGGCTTTGAGCCATTATCTCATCTCACAGCTGCCATAAATTGTAACTAGTTCCTTTGGGGTTAGGCAAGATTCACCAAATCCAATCTGTAGTGTCTGGGAATTAGACCATTGCAATAGAACTTGTGCTAGAGATCTGTTATTGCTTGTGGCTTAACGAGTTCTAGACCTCCCTGTGTATGATGGGTCAAGAGTTCCTTTTGTCAGGACTTCCTCGGAATGGATGGGGAGTTTGTATTCCATTAACAGCTGCTGGTTTCACTTCTGTCTTTCTGGGTAACAAGATGGCAACAGTTCATGGAGGTTCTAAATTAATATTCCTGTTAAAGGAAATTGAAGTTTGTCTATTTTTGACAATAAAGCATCCTATATTTTTAATTTTCTAGCTGTTTGTCTTTCTAGGGATTGTGTCTTACCCTGTAAGTAAAGAATGACAATAATAGACAAATGACTTCTGAATATTATATGGTGACCTTGTTTTGAGGTACATAGTTGCCAAGTAAGCCCCCCCCCACTGCCATGATCGGAAGAATCAGTACAAAGACACTCTCAAGAACTTTGGAATTGATTGTGTGACATGGGAGACATTTGGCACAGGACCAGCCAATATGGTGTGCTCCCATCAGAGAAGGCGCAGCAAAGAAGAACTGAAGTAGCTCCAAAAAAATGAAGGATGTGCAAATTTAGAGAATCCACCCCAAGTGTTCCCATGGACTATTTGTGCCCAACGTTGGGTAGAACATTCCAAGCTCATATTGGTCTGACTGGCCATAGTCAGACACACTGTAACTTGACTCTAACATGGTGATGTCATTTTGGTCCTCTGAGAGCAAAGGACCACAGCCAATCATGTCCCCCCCATCATTTTCTTAACATTGTAAATGGTATCAATTGTACTCTGAACACGAGCATTCCAATAATTTGTGAGTTTATGGATTAACAAAGTATATGTTCCACCTTTAACCTCTTTCAGATATTACAATGATAGTTTGTTTTTTTACAAGAAAACGGCATTAAGATGAGCTCCACTGGTGTCCTTTTCAAAAACAAATTCAAAATCTTAGTCCAATCAGTTCTCAGGGTTTTCCTAACATCTCCTTCAACCTGAACGTCACAATAGGGCAGTTGGCATATTGAATAGAGTACTGGGCCTGAAGTCAGATAGACCTGAGTTCAATTCCAGCCTGAGACTTAGAAGCCATGTAACCCTGGGCAGGTCACTTAACCTCTGTTTGCCTCAGTTTCCTCAACTGTAAAATGGGGATAATAGCACCTACCCCTAAGGGTTGTTGTAAGAATCAAATTTGATAATATTTGTCAAGTGCTTTGCTCATAGTAGGCTCTATAAAGGGCAGATAGGTGACACAGTGGATAGAGTGCCAGGCCAGGAGTTGGGAAGACATCTTCCTGAGTTCAAATCAGGCTTCAGACATTTACAAGCTGTATGACTAGGAAAATCACTTAATCCTGTTTACCTCAGTTTCTTTGTCTGTAAAAAATGAGTTAGAGAAGGAAATGGCAAACCACTCCCATATCTTTGCCAAGAAAACCCCAAATGGAATCATGAAGAGTCAGATACAAATGAAAAAGACTCAGTAACAACAGGTTCTATAGAAGTACTTATCCACACGCATGTATTTGCCTTTTTATGATGTTTCTTGTCTATAAAGTTTGCACATAATTTTGATCTGTGCAGGTGACAATGAATAATTTGGATCATTGTTAAATTTACTTTAAGGTTATATTATCAGTTCATTGGAAGGCTCTGTGCATATTTTTCTATCCTTATCCCGTCTCACTTCTTCCTATCATTTAACCCAGTCTCCTACAACAGAAGTGAAAATAGAGTGAGGCATTTCTACAAATCAATTAAAGATGCCATGAGTAAGGAATAATATGACCTAAACTCTTCAGTTCTCAGATAAAACACACATACCTTTGCTTTGTGTGACTTGGTTTTTTAGGTGTTACAATAAGAAGAAAGTGTTTTAATTACTTAAGAATGACAATCCTTCAAAAAACAAAACAAAAACAAAAGAATGGCAATCCTTAAAAGCTATATGCAATTCAATTTTACGGTTTGTAAAGCACTTCCTTCATTAAAACCCTGGTTGGGGAGGTGAGGAGGAGTGCAATATAAAAAGTTCACAGTAGAGAATAAAAGAAAATGTAGAAGGAAGCACAGAAAGCAGAGTGACTTTGAAAATGATGAGTAGTACTTATATGGTTTACAGATTATATAGCTATTATTATTATATAGTTTTTAGTTATATAGTTTTTCAAAAAAAGTAAACATTGTGAAATGTAAATTGATGGTTTGGTAGTGAATCCTCTTTTTAGGTTGTGCTGTGTATATGGAAATGTTCTCTTTTTATGTGTTTAAGTTCAAAATGAATTTTTAAATTTTTTTGAAAAGAAAAAGAAAAAAAATCCTGAGGGATGGGTAGTATGATCATTTGCCAATAAAGAAATGGTCTCATAGAGGTTAAGTGACTTGGCCAAGGTCACTTAGGCAGAGTACTAAGTATTAGTGCTATGATTTAAAGTCAGTTCTTCTTAATCCAAGTTAAATTTCTTGGTACTTCACCTCCACTATTTCATATGAGTAGGGCAGCTAGATGGATAGAGTAGTGAATGGAGTGCTCGTCTGGGAGTCAGGAGGACCTCAGTTCAAATCTAGCCTCAGACACTTACTAGCTGTGTGACCCTGGGCAAGTCACTTAACCTCAAATGCCTCTCCCCTCCAAAAAAAAGAAAGGAAATATGCCAACAAAAGCAAGATAACTTGACTATTATAGGACTAACAGTAAACTTGTAATATCTCAGTAACCTAATGTTAAAATCAATTCAAATTAAGAAACACTTGTTAAGCACTTATCCAGTAAAAAGTGAGAAGCAATGCAGTAGAGTGGATAGAGGAGTCAGGAAAACCTGGGTTCACATTCTGCCTCTGACACATGCTAATTGTATGACCATGAGCATTTATATTCATGTCCCAGGCAACTCTTTAAGACTAAAAGTTAAAGGTGATTTGCTGTTTTCTGAACCTTACCACCCAATGTAACTTTCAACCAAAAAAAAAAAAAAAAGTAGACAAGGTACTCACTGTGCTCAGAACCAGGGATACAAAAATGTAAATTAGTTCTAACTCCCAAAAAGTTTTATTATTATTAATTTTATCTTATTGTCCTTATTATTGATTTTATTATTTTATTTTTGTTATTATTTTATTATATATTATGTTGTGTTATGTTATGTTCTAGTATGTTATATTGTATTGTACTATATTATATTATATTGTATTTTATTATATTATATTATATTTATATTAGTATAGTATAGTATAGTATAGTATAGTATAGTATAGTATAGCATATTCTTGGAATCAAGAAATGAGTTCAAATCTTTGCCCTGACAGTTACTAGACATGTGATTGTGCACAGATCACCACCCTGAGCCTATTTATTCATCTGTAAAATTGGTCTTGTACTTGTGAGGAAAGCACTTTGAATACTGTACTATACAACTATGAGAAGTTTCTGTTTCTAGCATGATAGGACATAAAAACTTAACCATCGTGTTGACTCTCTAAGGAGTCCCCCATTCACCCTACTGGTTTGGGCACACCCTGAAGAGGTCAGTGAAAGTGTCAAGTAAGTTGAGTGTTCTTTATGGTTATCAGAAAGCCCAAGGAGCAGAGCAGAGATTTGAACTCTGATTATCAGACTCTGGATCCTATACACTTTGCCCTGTTCTGTAGTTTCAGATGCAGTCCTTGCTCTAAAGACTCTCAATATCTGCATGTCTATTTCAGATGACATCACGATACAAGGTGCTCTGGACCTGTGATTACATTGACATAAGAACTCCTATTACCAAGGCAACTACAATTCTGTATCCTAAGAGTCATAGAGAATTCTCTAGGGTACCCAGAGATTGTGACTTGCCCAGGGTCAAACAGCCTGCATGCATTAGAGGAAGGATTTGAACCCAGGTCTTCCTGACTCTAAGCCCTCATACTGCCCTTCAGCAATATAGGATAGCACATATTGCATGTCAAATAAATGGTAGAGACAGGAAGTTCAGTAAGAGTTCAGAAAAGGGAAGGCTTACTGTGGCTGGGGTTGGTCAGGTGAGGTTTTGTGAAAGAGATAGAACTTGACCTAGATACTGAAAGATAATGAAAGACAGAGGAAGATTACTCCCAACAAGGAGGGTCATATGAGCAAATGCCTGTGGCATGTCTAGGGAAGATGAGTATGCCAAGTGAGCCGGAGGAGAGGATTCACATAAGGGAGATAAGTATAAACAAATGTCCCTTAAAATTGAAGCCAAGATACTTGGGCTTTTTCCTATGGTTGATGGGGAGCCGTTGACTCGTAAGCTAGGAGATGATGGGTGTAAATTAATGTCTTAGGAATACGAATCTAACTGTATGTGTATGATGACTTCTTGTTTCATCAGTTAGTAGTATATGACTCTTCTCGATCCCATTTGGGGTTTTCTTGGCAAAATACTGGAGTTATTTGCCATTTCCTTTTCCAGCTCTTTTTTACAGATGAGGAAACTGAGGCAAACAGGGTTAAGGAACTTCCCCAGCATCACACAGCTAATAAGTGACTGAGGTTGGATTTGAGCTCAGATCCTCCTGACTACCCATCCTATCCATATGATGTCTTGGAGAGGAACAATGCTGGAAACAGGGAATTAAGATAGGAGCCTATCATAATACTTCAGTCATGAAGCAAAGAGACGTTATGAAGGAAAACATGGCAACACTTGGGGAATTACACATGTGAAGAGAAAGGTAAAGAATATCCTGTAGACTTTGTGACTCTCAGTTTAATATGTATTGTAAAAAATTATGTCATCTAGCTCTTTTGCTCTGTTGGGGATATGTAGCAAGCAGTATGGGACTTTCCATAACGGATGACAGTCAGACACCCTCCCCTTGACAAAAATGGTCACTGCTCACATACAGCAGTTAGCATAAGAGTTTAGCTAAACAAGAAGGAGACTGAGCCCCTCCAGATGCCCCTTCCTTCTTTCTTTGTTCTGTCAGAGGCAGCTCAACATCTATCCTGAGATGGACATTTCTTTTCTTTTCACATTTATTTATTTTATTTTTAATTTTTGGAATAAAACAAGCATCTCTGTAACATAGTATAATATAAGATGATTGCACATGAAACTGGAAATCTATTATGTACATATGTAAATTTCTTTCTTTCTTCCCTCCTCCTCCCCACTCCCCACCCCAGAAATGGAACATCTTGTTTACCAGACTTATGGATAGGCAAATAGTTTATGAATAAGCAAGAGATAGAGAGCAAAGTTAGGTGTAAAATGGATGAGTTTGATTACCTTAACATAAAAAGAGTTTGTACAAATAAAATAAATGTCACAAGATCAGAGGGAAAGAAGAAAATTGGGGGGAAATTTTATAGACAGCTTCTCAGATAAAGGTCTCACATCTCAAATATATAAAGAATTTTGTCAAATCTATAAAAATATGAGTCATTCCCCAATTGATAAGTGGTCAAAGAATATGAACAGGCAGTTTTCCAATGAAGAAACCAAAACAATTTATAGTTATATGAAAATGCTCTAAATCATTATTAAGATGGACATTTCAACCTTCAACCAATCATTAAGTATTTGTTAAATGCTTACTATGTATCAGGCACCGGAGATGCAAATACAAAGAACTGTGACATTTGAAAAGATTCAAGATACAGTTTATGGGTAATTTAATCTTTTTATTAATAAGGCCAGCTGGTTATTAATAAAAGGATGGTTATTTGACCACAGTGCTGAAGTCAGCAATACTCATCTTCCTAAGTTCAAATCTGGCCTCAGATACTCACTAGCTATAAGAGCCTGGCCAAATCACTTAACCCTGTTTGCCTCAGTTACTCACCTGTAAAATGAGCTGGAGAAGGAACCAGCAGACCACTCAAGTATCCCTGCCAAGAAAATCTCAAATGGGTCACGGAGAGTCAGATACAACTGAACAACAATAACAATCATACAGGTAGGAGGTGAACTAGGATAGAGCAGTGTCATGAAAATCCAGACAAAAAAGTGTGTCCAAGAGCAAAAGATTGTCAACAGTGTGAAAGTTTGCCTCAAGGTCAAGAAGGATAAGAACTAAAGGCCACTAGATGTGACAATTAGGAAACCATTAGTTCCTTTGGAGAGAGCAGTTTCACTTGAGTAATGAGGTCAGGAGCCAGAACACAGAGGGTTTCTGTCTTCAGTGCTTAGCACAGGTCCCAGAACATAGCAAGGTTTAGTAAATGCTTCTTCTCTTGCCTTGCCTTGCCTTGATGCCTTGAAAAGAGAGTGAGAAGAAGTAGAGACAAGTTTTTCAAGGGCCTTGGAGGCAACCTTGTGGGTTTCTAAGCTCAGGAGATCCTGCGTCCCTTCACCGGTGCTGGCTGCTCCATGAGAGAGTTGCCGCCTCTCATTACTTCAATGTTCCTTGGAGTAGAAGACCATTACAGACAGGAGGAGGAGCTTCATCCCTGGCCTGGCTTACCAGAAGGCATGGACCTTGAGGAGATCATGTATGGTTGCATCAAAGGTGAAGAACTGCTGATTCAGCAGTCCTACAAAATGTTTCATTCTTTAATGTTTTAAGTATCAACCTCCTGAAAGGGTTTAACTGCAGTTATGTTACTGCTGTTTGTTTAAATGTACAATGTGTGCTTGTGAGTCTTTTGTGTTAAGAATTTTTTTTTTTGGTAGAGGAAATAAATAGCTGTCCTGTACCTGATAGGGAAAAAATTTAAAAAAAAAAAAAGGTGTCACATGCCAACTTGGCCAATGCAGGAATTTGTTTTGCTTAACTATACTTTTTTTTTATCATCAGAGTTTTCTTTTTCTTCTTCCTCCTACTCCAAGCTGGGTGGGAGAGTTAGATGGAAGAAGAAAAGAAACAAAAATAAATTCCTGTTGATTAAAAAAACCTACATACAATACAATAAAAGTTATATAATAAAGAAAAAAGTCTAATGCCATCTCAGAGAATAATTTAATGGACAGAAATTAAAACTCTAAAACCTTCTACGAGCTAAATTTCATAGGATCTTGGATCTGGCATCAGCTTATTTTCCTCTTCAGTAGAATTTTGAGAAACAAATTTGGGGAAAGGGAGCTTTCCCTTTCATTTAGAAAATGAACTGTAGTTAAAATCATGAAAAAAAAGAAATACAGTGAGTAATTTATTTTTATAATGATTACCATAAATCATCAAATCCCTGTTTCTTGTCTGAGTTCTGCTTCTAATTCAAAGTATAATCTTGAGTAAGGTACTTTAAGTCTATGTTAGGGTCATTCTGATATCCTAAATACAAGTCTGACTAAGAAGATAAAACTATTGTTAAGTGAAATGCCAGTAGAAAGACATGAATGTTATTCAAGGTATTTGTGGTGGGTAGTAAGGATGACCAGAAAAACTCTGCCCTGGCTCTGTTGAGAATCATTTTAGATTATCTTGGCTAGTTTGATAGCCCTGTCTTAACTTTGATGTAGAATCAATCAGTTCACTCAGATAACTTATTTTGGATAATGTTTGCCCCTACTTGTAATTGTATGAACCATTGTATAAATTACAAATATAAGAATTGTTCAAACCATTACCTATTACTTTCAAGTCAGCATGCATTGTCTGTGTTTTTGACAAAGCATTCAAATAAATAGTGATTTTAAAGGCAGCTAGGTGACACAGTAGATGGAGTGCCAGACCTGGAGTCAGGAAGACATCTTCCTGAGTTCAAAACTGGCCTCAGACACTTACTGGCTGGGTGACCCTGGGCAAGTCACTTGACCCTGTTTGCCTCAATTTCTTATCTATAAAGAGAGCTGGAGAAGGGGATGGCAAATCACTCCAATATCTTTGCCAAGAAAACCCCAAATGGGGTCATGAAGACTCAGAATTGCTTGAAATGACTGAACAAGAATAACAAAAATTCAGGGGTTTGGGTGTGGGGAGAAGTGTTCATTTACTTAACTGGAAATGCTGGGGAGTAGGTCACCATGAAAGGGAAAGATCTCTGAAATTCTAGGACTGTCCCTGTGATTTCATGTCTCCATTTCTCTGAACTTTATAAAGCACTATAAAGTGCATTTCCAAACCTTCACAATACCCCTGGGGCCTGGTTATGGCATCCATTCTTTCCTTCATCACACACACACAAATTCCAAATTAGAACCATCCCAACAAACAAACCAGCAAGAAACACTTTTTAAAAAACCCACCTCCCTTCTTCCTGTATCCATTCTAGTCCCATCTTTCAAATTGAAGATAGAATTTTCATTGAGAACTTCTCTTCTACCTTAGAACCAAACTATTCTTCTACAAAACTATTTCTTCAACCTCAGAAACAAACTTTTTAACCATGGGTGCAGGAAGTTTGCTCCTGGAGTCTATAGAGGAAAGCAACAAAACTTGGTTTGTCCATTATCTTTGTGTTTTTGTTTCGATAAAAAATCAGCCAATTAATCAACAAATATCATTAACTGCCTACCAGTTATCCTGGTCTACCAGTCTATCCAGTCTGCCTGGATCATTTTCAAGGCTCATTTGAACACTGAAGATTCAAATCAAGTAATTTTACTAAAAATGTATTTTAACCTCTAGATAAAAGCAGAAGCCAAAGCATTTCAAAGCAGTTCAGAAAGATAAAAGCCACTGGCAATGAGGTTAAAAGCAATTGGCAGGGAAGTTGCCTGGGGGCTCAGGGGTTCTAAGTCCTAAAAACCACTTATATATTCCTCTTGCCCACAATTGTGTCCCAGATCAAATTACCTTGGGGCAAAGTAACCCAAAATTGTCCCGGGTCTGTACAACAACTTCCTTGCTTACAACAGTCCCAGCTGGTGTTGTAAAACTGTGGACGCCTAACTTAGATCTCTTCCTAGTTCTACCAATATACTGGACCACAACAGCACCAGATGTATGAAGAAACAGTAAAATAATGACTAACCTCAAGGAGATTATGTCCTCTTTGCTTATAGCATCAAATTGGATGTTATGTGCTTCAGAAAACAGGAAAAAAAAGTGCATCGTTTTGTGTAAGCTTTGGTTTGCAGAGCCATAACTAGGACAGGGCCAATAGGGCTTAGCCTTGGGGCAGAAATTTTAAAAAGTGTTACCAGGCCTGTGGTAGGATATGCCTGTATGCCTCCTTCCCTGCTTTTCCCTCTTTCATCAGCTTGCAAACTTTGTGGTATCATAGAGGGTATACATCATACCCTCAACATTTATTGTCACTTTGCTCAGATACAAAAATGACTGGTAATGGCTACGGTGACCTTTTCAGAATTGCACTCCATTTTAGCGAGAGGTAGGAAGCAGTTAGAGGAGTCTATAAACATGAATATCTTGAACAGGTGCTGTAGAAAAACAATAAGCTGTGTCCAGAATTGAGCAGGAGGAGATTAAGCCAGGTCATATTGCTCTCAGTGATCCCAAACTGCTTGCCACTACAAAAACCCATCTCTTGAATACCAATATCCTTGCAGGGAGGCTATGCGGCTACAAATCACCAACACTGCATTCTCAGAAGAACCAAAACTCCAGATAACCAAGAGGGTAATGGAAAGACATGTGATGGTCAGGAGCGGGCTCCAATAAGTTACCAGAAATTACTTGTATATGAGAAGTTATAGAAAAGACAGGAAAGGCATGACAGGAAAGGGGTGGGGGTGGGGGCTGGTCATGTGGTAAAAATTAGAGACAACAGATGGACAGCTCAAGTGACACATTGGAAACCTCAAGATACTCAAGTAATGAGAAGTCTTGGATGCATTCTATATAGAGGAGTTATAGAAAGATGGGGGCAAGAATTTCACCAAATAAGAAAGAAAGAGGGGCTGTAACTTGCCTTGGACAAGAAACCACCCACCTCCGTGCAGAATCTGTGTGACAAATGACAACCAAAATTATAACCAGTTGGATAGAGAATTTCCATGTGCTCTGTTTATAGTTCATTTGCACACACTTGTTTGCATGTTATCTCCCCCATTAGATTGTGAGTTTCTTGAGAACAGGGACTGGTTTTCTGTTGTTTTGTACCCCCAGTACTTAGCATGGTGTCTGGAACATGATACGTGCTTAATGTTTGTTACCTGGGCTTGTTGAGGCAACATCAGATGCCAACTTTGGAGCCAAGAAGACCTGAGTTCAGGTCCCACCTTTGACACATACTGGCTATATAACCATGGGCAAGCCACTTAATCTTTTAGTTCCCTAGATAACCCTGTAAGTTGCTGAGAAGATACCAATCTACATTGGTAGAGGGAGTTTCCTGCCTGGGAATTCCCAAGAATCATGACATCACAAGTCTGACCCCAAAAGAAAAGAAAATATTTACTGAAACACCAGGGAACTTACAGCTTGGATTGGAATAAAGGGTAAGAAGAATTATACCATAGTCCTATCCCTCTCCTTCTCTTTATTGCTTTGAAGAAGTTATCCACATCTGTTGTGCTTACTCCTCCACTTTTCATCTCTTCTGAGACCCTTGAAATCTTAACTTCCTCTGTATTGAGTCTACTAAAATTTCTCAGCACCAATGACCTCCTAATGGCAGATCCTTAATGGCGGATCCAATGCTTGTTTGGTTTTTTCTTCAGTTCTCATTCTCCTTGACCTCTCTGCAACTTCTAACACTGTTGACTTCCCATTGGACACTCTCTTCTCAGACTCAAAACCACTATATCATCTTGTTTAGCCTTCTTCGTGGCCACTTTTTCTGTCTTCATGGTCTCTTTATGCTCCTCCCATGGCAATTTCCTCTACTAACAGCATCAACCACCACCTTATGTTGATAACTTCCAAATCTATATAGATACAGCAGTGAATAAGAGAGCAGAACTTGGAGTCAGGAAGACCTGAGTTCAAATTCCGCCTCAGACACTTAACTGGGTGACCCTAAGCAAGTTATGTAATCTTTCTTGGCCTCAATTTCATCACCTGTAAAATGGGGAGAAAAAAATAGCACCTGCCATGCAGGGTTGTTGTAAGAACAAAATGATAAATGGAAAGGGTTTTAGAGACCTTAAAGCACTTTATAAATATTAACTATTAACTTTGTTGTTGCTGTTGTTATTTGATTCTGATCTTTCTTCTGAGCTCCAAATCCAGCTGCCTATGGAACTCTTCCATCTGGCTCTGCCATCGGCACTTCAGACCCAGCATGTGTCCAATGAGTTTATGATCTTTCACATAAGCTTTCACTTAAAACTTCCTTCTGACTTCACTATTTACATCAGTGGCACTAACATTTAGTTAGTTTCCCATCTTTGCAACACTGGGATTCTTTTTTATTCTTTCCTCTCTTTCTCTTCTCAGAGCCAATTAGTTACCTGGTCCTGACAATTCCACTTCTGCAGTGTCTCATGTCTATCTCTCCTCTCTATTCTTCCTTTCATTCACCATGGTACAAGCCCTAATTACCACACACTTGGACTACTGAAACAACCTCTTTAAGGTTACAATTCTTCCTGCTTGTATATTCTTCTCTGACTTATTCTCCATACCACTGCCAGAAAAAAATCTTCCTTATTCAGAAAAAATAAAAAATCTTTAGTGGTCTCCTTTTGCCTACCAAGTAAAATAAAAACTATTCTTCTACTCCAACCCTCTGAAAAATGCCCCATGCCTTTCCAGCCTCCATTTCCCTGTCCATATTATTCCCTAAGCCTGAAGCATCTTGCCTTCACCTCTTCTCCTGTTCCATATCTATTCATATCCCATATCTATCCATATCCCATATCTATCCATATCCCATCTTTTAAAGCTCATGCAAATGCCTCCTCTTCCAGGAGGCCTTCCCTCATCCCCATATTGGGTAATGGTACCTCTCCTCTGTCTTCACCTAACGCTTTGTTTTGTGCATATCTTCTCACTGTTTCATAGTTTTATTAACTCTAAATTGTTGGTATTTATAATTCTGTTAGACGTTAAGTTCCATGACTACAGGGACTGTGTCTTATCTATACTTTACCCTTCCCCAACACCTCCTTCACTATCTGTATGCAATAAATGGCTATTGATATCATTGATTGTTGAGGAAAATACTACACAAGGGTGGTGATACAATGTCCACTGAATGCAGTTCAAAACAGAATATGGTACCATGAAGCCATGTTCAGGGTTGGTTTTCCTTTAGCCATAACATGGTTCTCCAAGCACCAGACTGTGCCTTCATCAACCAGTCACTGATGATATATACTTACTTCTTTTGGTCTTTTGTGAGGAAAGAAGGCTCCCTGGCTCTTCTATTTAAGAACTCTATCACCATGCTCTGTTTTATCCAAGTGTTCCATTTGATACCCATTCTACATAACTGGTAACAACTGTGTTTCCATCTGTCAGGTCAAGACAAGTGCTTCAACAGGAAATTTTTAACTCACTGCTGATGACAGATGAGAAAAAATAAATAAATGGAGCCATTGCTTTCTGTCTGCTATATCTCTAAGTAAATTACTGAAAGAGGTTTGCTTTCTTTTACATCTGTCACCTTACCTCAATATACTCTCAGACCAGATACCTTAGTCTATCTAATATTAAACCGTATCAGGTTTTCCTCCCACTTATCCCCAAGACCTAGAAAATGTAATTGAGAAACAACAAGAAAGCAATTTGTTTCTATAAATGACATGAAACATCTAAGGAGCTTGAGATTTGGAGTTTATTAATATCATAGAGTAGCTTTCTGTGTTACAGCGTTTGTCAAGATTTTTTCCTTGAAGAAATAGGTGATGCCAGTTTTTATTTCCTTCTTGTGAATTCAGGATTATATCTAAAAATTGACTCAGTAGTTTTAAGCCCTGGACCAGGAATGAGAATGCCTGAGTTCTGGTCTCAGAATCACTATTTCCTTTCTTCATAAACCTTGGGTAAGTCATTTAACTTTTCTGCACATCAGTTTCTTCCTCTGTGTAATGGGGGATTAAATTTCCAATTTTCCTTCCAACATTAACATCTAATGATTCTCTGATTTTTTTCTTCTCTTTGCAGTTGACAGGCTTAAATGGCTCTGGAAATAAAGATAATTAAAGTATAGAGTTTTGTTCTTCATGGTGTAACCTGAAAGGAGGGATAATTGGAGGGCATATGAACATTTTAACAAACAGTATGATGGCCAAGAAGCTTTTAGGCTTAAGAGAAAAGGAATTGGGCAATTTTCATTAGCAGTCCAACTGTTTGTCAAGAGTGTGCTATGACATGAAAGGGGCCATGTTGCTAAATATATTGTAATTGAATCCTTCTGGTGCTTTGGTGCTGGGCCTATCTACTTCCGTCAGAGAACGGGGTAAGGAACAGCTAAATCCCTTGGCATGTCACAGTAGATACTGGATGTTGTGATAATTTTTGGTAAATTCATCTGCTGCTTTCTGTTCAACATTAGGACCAAATGATTCATTTAAGTTATTAATACATAATAAGAAAAAAGATAGTAAAACTGATTTATTGACAGATAATAGCTAGCATTTATATAGTACTTTAAGGTTGGTAAGACAAATGCACTGGCTAAGATTTATTTAAAAAAAGAAAAGAAATTAAAACCTAAGTTGTTCCTTCATTGAAAACATATAGAAGCTTCTATCCTTGATGATAAACAACTATACTCAATTCCCAGCCTATGAATTTTCTTCATGTTTTCGCTGTGACTTGGATGTAAAAGAAAAATACCTGAAAGATTATCCTAAGAGTTAAGATGATGAAGTTGACAGAGTGATGAATTTGAAGTCATGGGATCTGAATTTGAATCCCAGATCTTTTGGTTTCTTTTGGGACCTTGGGCAAGTTTTTAACTTTTCTGGGTCTCAGTTTCCTCATGTGTACAAAGAAGGAGTTTGACTAGATGACCTGTAAGGGCCCTTCCATCACCGAACCAAAAGTCTTCTGATCTTTGGAAGATTTATAAGATTTGGTGACTGAGAAGAAAATCTAGTACCAAAGCAACTTCTGGAGGTTTTCTCTAGAGGAAATAAATTTCTCACATGAGAGATTTCCAAATTAGTTCTAAAGTAAACTAGTTTGCATAAATGTTTTCAGGTTTGAAAGTGTTCTCTCATTACTAATATAGTACCTTTTCATTAAACTTTTAATACAGTAACTTACAAACAATTTACTGTTGTTTTTAATGCCCTGTAAACATGTTTGTATGTGCCTATCATTAGAGTAGGAAAATCATCTCAAAAAACTATAGATAACCAATATATAGAATATGGATTATAAAATGAGCAACACAAGGAGGTAATGTGTTGCTGTCCAGTCATTTCAGACTGTGACTCTGAGGTTCTCTTGGCAAAGATGCTGGAGTGGTTTGCCACGTCCTTCTCCAGCTCATTTTACAGATGAGGAAACTGAGGCAAACAGGGTTTAAGTGACTTGCCCAGGGTCACATAGCTAGTAAGTTTCTGAGGCCAGATTTGAACTCCCAAAGACAAGTCTTCCACACTCTAGGCCCAGCATTCTATCCACTGTGCTACCTAGCTGCCCATAAAGAGGTGATTAAGATCTCATAAATGTCACCAAATCTCGGTTAGGTGGGATTTAGCTTGATATAATGGAAAGAATACTGGCTCTGGGTAGAGTCAAACTGGGGCTTAGATCCTGATTCTGCTCTTTACTATTTGTGTGAACTTGGGCAGATTACAACTTCCGTGGACCTCACTTTCCTCATCTGGACTAGGGGGTGTAAGAGAAGCCATACAGCTCTAAGTCCCAGGAGCTTATGACTTACTTTGTGGGAAGTATACCTTAGTCGATCAAGACAAGGCTAATAGAGCCCACTAAAAGGCATCAGTAGGATATTCATCCAGGAATGTTTAGTCTTTCAATGGGAAAACATTCAGGATATTTTCTGGACCTTTGGTTTTGGAATGCTTGTAGCTCCTGGCTAGAATGACTAAATCTAGGCTTCTGAACTCTGTCTAAGAATTCCTGCACTGGAGCCATGCCTAGACTGGTTATGAATGAACCAGGTCTAGAAGAGTCTATGAATGCCCAGACTATGTGGTCATTGTTTCAATTGTAAGGAAGAGGTGGGTGGAGATCAGGTGAGTTCACTGATTTGATGAGCTTACCTACTCATGTAAGAGACAACATGCTATAAAGTGTAGAGGACTGCCTTCTAATCCAACAAGATGTGGGTTCAATTTGCCTGTCTAACTTATATTAACTACATAATCCTAGGCAATTCATTTAACCTTTCATTGCTCTAAGCAGCTCTCTAAAAGGATACATTGCAGAGATAGTAATTGTAATTAATAGAGGGAATTTCCTCATCTTAGAGTCCCCTACACCATTGAAATCACAGATTCAATCACCCTTATCCCCTATATGGAGTCACTTTGTTACCATGACAAAGTCAGCACTAATTAAGTCTTAGCGACTGAAAGCTGTTTCAGTATAAATTCGCTGGTTGGAGTTTCCCTTGACCCATCTAGAGGATAGGTTTCAGTGACTGAGGCTGCTTCCAAGATGACTGAGTATTGAGGACTCAGGAGAATGGATTCTTGTTGGGGGAGCTACCCTTCTCTGGGCTTGTAAAAGTCAGGTGCTCAGTCCTTTCTCACCTTAGCTTTTCCACATGACTTCAAGAGAGAGTCAGCGGATTATAGGAAGGTAGGGGGATAAGAAGGAGATTTATCCCTATCACCCTCACCACAGGAATACTTAATGATCTCTTGGGGCAGAACTACATGGCAGAGACAAAGTACTGTGCACATGGACCAAGAAAAGATTTCTTGGGCAATGATTTTGAATGCTGACTTTCTGGGCAAAAATGGGAAAATTTGATTTCTTAAGTAGCATGGTGCTACTAGAGTCTAGCCCTGTAACCAGAGATGGGTGATTTTCTTGGATGGAGCTAACCTTGAGCATTACCTTAAGTAAAAATGGTAAGAAGCTTTGGGGTGAACACTAAAGGAAGGTGAAATAAAGGTGATAGAGTAGTAGTATGTAGCATTCTGATGAGCCAGAAGGAGACTATGAATTATGCTTTCATCATACAGATTAGAAAACTAATAAAATAAGCAAGATGTAGCAGTGATGAAGGACTATAGTGTTATGATTTTGTTTGACTTTATGACTATTTGGACCTGGCCACTTACCAGCCATGTCAAACTCAAATACAAAGAGAAGCTGCTAACCCATACATAAGGATCCCTGTAGGCCATATATTGACTTAGGAAAAAAAGCATATTGACATTATCTATGTTCTATTGTATTTTTATTTGTTTTGTGAAATATTTCACAATTATATTTTATTCTAATTCCTGCTGCACTGCCTTGAGTTTGACACCTGTGGTATAGGCCACCAAACTCTTGAAAATAATCCAAACTAGGGGCACAGAAAACCAGAGCAACCCTGAAAGCCCTAAGGGAATTTCAAAATCAATCACAAGAAGTCCAGAAGCAACAGATTCAGTGAGTCTGGACTCATTAGATTGTAAGCTATTTGAGGGTAGGTACTTTCTATAGACTCTTTTTGTATCCCCAACACTTAGTAGATTGATTGACTCATTGGTGGTTGATTGGTTGGTTAATCTGTTATGTAAAAAAGCAAATAGAATTCAGGACAAAGAGCCTTGGTGGCTATTTATCTGCTAAGGCTGATGCTTTCAGCACATGGGCTTCTTTGTCCACACAGGGATGGGACATGAAAAATAGCAGATTCATCATGCAGAAAGAACAAGAAGCAAATAGTGGAAAGAATTGCTAATCTGGGCTTTTAATTCTGACCAGCAGGGTAGAATAACTTAATAGCATACTACTTTACTACTTTACTTGGTGATCTCGTCAGCTCCCATGCATTTAGTTATCATATTTTTGCCCGTGATTCTCAAATCTAGCTTCATGTCCCAATTTCTTTAATGACCTACAGTCTCACAGCTCCTTCACACATCTTGAACTGGATGTCCAGTAGATATCTTTAACTCAACATGTCCAAAACCAAACTCATTATCTTTCCCCTTGAATCCAACCTACCCCCCAAAAAAACTTCCCTATTACTGTAGAGGGCAACACCATTCTCTCAGTCCCCCAGGCTCACAACCTAGGTGTCATCCTTGACTTCTCACTATCTCACCCTCCATATTTAATCTATTGCCAAGACCTGTTGATTTCACCTTTGCAACATCTTCCCCTTCTCTCTTCTGACTCTACCACTACTCTAATACAAGCCTTCACCACCTCACACCTTTATTGCCGGTGGGTCTGCCTACATTGTATCTCCCCACTCCTATCTAGCCTCCATGCAGTCACCAAAGTGATTTTTCTAAAGTGCCAGCCAACTTCAATAAATGTCACTCCCTATCACCTCCTTCGTTTTTATACAGGTAGGTCCAGATTGGTGTGAATAATGAATCCCCTGACATGGTTGAAGTATTCCAGTTCATACTGCATATTTCCATTGGGCTGGAACTAATTACCATATTTTACATAATTATAATTTTGAATAGTGTGAATTTGATACATGTAACTTCTTCTGGGGAATTCCTTATTTGAACTAATGGGACCTAACTGTATTTGTATCTCCAAAGCTTATGAGGACAATGCTTCATTACCTATTAAATACCTAATAAGTGCTTATGAATTCCTTCTATAGTCCTTTCTAACTCTAAGATTCTGTGATTTTATAATAGAAAAATACTGAGCTGTTGTTTATCTGAAACTCAAAATAGAAATAGTAGCTTTGGCTCTGTCCAAGCTATTTATAAAATCTATTTTTTTTAATTGTTCTTTTCTCTTCCCTCTGTTTCTTTAGCTTTTCTTTTCAGTTCCATTTCTATTTGAGTTTCTTCCCCCTCTAGATTAATTCTAATTTATTGAGTGGTAGGAGATAACTGTACTTTTCTAAAATCAAACATTTCTAAATAAGATTTTAATTTCTAACATTTGTACCACTTTCAGTTTAAAATAGCTGTTCCCCATTTGTTCTAATTTTTTTTATTATTGAGAACATTAACATAAATATTGATGCAAAGAAGCGCAGAAAAAAGAAAGTTGTATATGAAACTATAAATCTCTATTAAATGTAATTTTAAAGTATATAATCAATTTAATTCAGTAACTCCAAAACTGCCTTGCTTGTCTGTGGTTTTTTCTGAATGTCCTTCTGACCTCTTCTTTGCTGATATTTTATTTAATATTTTTGCATAAATATTCAAGAGAGATATTAGTCTATATATGTCTTCCTCTGCTTTGTCTCTCTTGTTTTAGTATCAGGAATATATTCATTCATTGTAGAAATTAAATAGGAAATATGCTTTCCTATTTATGCAAACAATTTATATAATACTAGAATTAATTATGTTTTAATATTTAATAGAATTTACTTGTAAATTCTTGAGGCCCTGGTGATCTTGGGGTGGGGGAGAGTTCATCTGTGCTTTGTTCAATTAATTTGCCTGAGGCTGAGTTATTTTCAAATCTCTTACTCTGTTAACTAGGGATTTTATATTTTAGAAATATTCATATATTGCATTTGTTGTCAGGTTTGTTGGTACATAATCGGGAAAAAGAGATTTTTCTTTATTTCCTTTTCATATGTTCTAAATTCTCCTTTTTCATTTTTGATATTGACAACTTGGTTTTCTTTTCTATAATATTAGCTAATGGCTTGTCTATTTTTTTTTACAGTTTTTAAAAATCAGGTCCCAATTTTATCAAATCAATGATTTCTTGCTTGTAATTTCATCTCTTCTTTGATGCCCAAAGTTTATATTTTTGTATATAGTTGGAGGTTTCTACTTTGCTCCTTTTCTAAATTTTTTTAAATTAGGTGTCCAATTCATTGACTTGTACTTGCTCTCTCTTTTGTTAACGAAAGTACTTAAAATTTTCTTCTAAAAACTGTTTTGGTCGTATCTGAAATAATTTGGTATGTTGTCTTATTTTCTTTAATGAAATTATTTATTGTTTCTATGTTTTGTTCTTTGACCCACTAATTCTTTGATATAAAATTATTTACTCTCCTTTTGAGTTTGAATCCTTCTTTTAAAGACATTTATGGATTATAATATTTGTTGAATTATGGTTAATAAAGGATGTGTTTGATATTTTTGCTTTTCTGCATTTGTTCGTGAAATTTTTATGTCCAGCATCTGATCAATTTATGCAAAAGTACCGCACAGAGCTGACAAAAATGCATCTCCCTTTCTACTCCCATTCAATAATTAAGAGACATTTATCATTTCTATCTTTTTTCTTATTTATATTTTTATTTTATTTGTCTAGTTCTGAAATGAACATACTGAGGTTCCAAGACATTGTGGTTTTGTAATCTATTTCTCCAGGAAGTGTCATTAACTTTGGGAGTGTTTACATGAGTTTATGGTGGCAGGTTCTATGGCAGTACTCCTGTCTCAGTGTCTACAGAGGCTTCTGAGAGTCTTTTTGTGTAATCTTTGTCTGAATGGAGGACTTCATTGCTGTTTCTCTTTGTTTTCTTAATTATTACTTGATCTAGTGCCCTTTCTTAGAGCTTTGCTGGAATATAAGAGAGCTGGACATCTACCTTTATAACCTATCACATCATCATCTTAACCATAAGTCTCCTTAATTTTTTGTAACCTGAATCAAAAGCTTTTGGGGGAAAATAAGACCCACTATCAAAAACTTACAATTATTGAGAGCAACTATTGGTTTTATCACTTTTTAATGAGAGACTTGAAAGGATACTTTAACACAAGTAATATAGCATTTGTAATAAGAAATGAAGTATTTTTTTAATCTTTTAAGAAAACTTGAAAAGCACAATGATCAAGACATTTGTTAAAAGTGTTAATGACAGTTTTGACTCTCTTCGTAGAGAATGAGAAAGAAAAACAAATCCAAGTCATTTAGAATATTACATGACAGGTATAGAAATACCCTAGGAGATTGACATGCATTAATATTATACAACTTCAAAATTTTGAATAAGTCCCTTTCCAAACCATCACATCAAGTTTATTAAGAATCACTTTATTAATAATATGAGGAATAAAGTTATTAGAAACTACATTCCTTTTATCCCAACAAGTCTATATAACCCTTTTGTCAAAGAGGTGTTTGCATGCTATTGACTGGAGTTATATTCCAATATTTACCTGTGTAAGGAATTTAAGGCATGAGTTCCTCATGTGTAGCAAAGCTTGTAAGATCATGAGGGGCAACCTCAATTCCACTGTGCAACAACATGTCATCCTGCCCAGGTTCAGTGTGTATCTGTTTCAATGGCTTATCTCAATCAGTCCTAGGGATATGTGTGTAAATTTATGTCTCTCTGCTTTTCTGTTTATCGAAAACTTTCACTTTCTAGGGGTACAATATTAGTACATCTTCCTTGCGTATGAAACTTCCAATAAGAATCACTGTTCCTTCTTCTTGCACCTTAGCCCACTGTTGAAGCAAGGATGTGTATTTTGTCTCTCTAAAAGGATCAAGACTTTTTGTTTCCAAATCTCTATGTGCACCATTATTAATCACACAAACAAAGATTATTTGCCACCGTGTTTCCATTTTATCAAAGGAATTCCAAAGGAAGTGCAGTGAACAACAGAGAGGGGAAAATATATTAGAAGAAGTTGGAGACTCAATCTGCTAGCTATAGAGGCAGAATTGGTTTCTCTTCGCTTTGATGCTTTTTAACCCTCACTGAAGGGGGAAGAGACAGAATCTGGTTGAATCAGGCAGTTAATAAAGGGAGGAGGGGAGTTTTTTGTTCAATTGGAATGGACCTGGGTACTGGGAGAGCTTTCTGGGCTTGATATATGAAGTTTTGCCAACCATTGCTTTGACGCATAGTAAGTACTTGATAAGTGTTGTTATCTAGCTAGCCATCTTTCTGCATTTCTTTCTTTCTCACACCTGAGGCAAGAACTTTCATTTTTCCTCTTCCCTCCAAAGAAAACAAGAAAGGGGAGATGAAGGTGGGGAGGGGGATGATTATAGTAGCCAAAGGGAAGTTCCCACCCAATGCCCCAGGGATTAAGAAAGTCATGGTCTAGGAGAATCATTCCTGCCCCTTTCTGTTAGGTCCTCCTCAGTCAAATTCTGTCCTTGACAGTGACATCTACTGACTATATTGGTTTTTAAAATTGGCCATAAAACTCTAAAGAAACATTTTGCCAGCTATAAAGTGAGGGTGTTGGACCAGACAGCTTCTAAGGCTCCTTCCAGTGAGCCTATGATCCCTTTCAGAATTGCATCTCATATGAAGGGATTGATGCCATTCAAGCAAAGCCTATGATGTCAAATGGCAGACCTATAGTCTCACAGATGGACTTTATATGATTAAAGATATGTCACTGTTAATATATCAGATATAATCATTGAAAATTGCACAGGGATTTTGAGAAAATAATAGTTTTCAAGAGGATTCTGGGAAGATGGCAGAGTAGGTCAGAAAACATTCAGCTCTCCAAATTTCCTCCACAAAAATAGGCAGAACATCACCTCAGAAGGAATGTAGGGCAGCAGAAACAAGTTAGGGTAAAACAGTTGTTCTCCTAAGATAACTTGAGAAGGTCCCAGGAAAAGACCTGACCTTTAGGGGGAGGTTTGCCTGAGTCAAGTGCAAACACCTCCAGGCTGACTCGGTAGAATCAACAATCAGCCCTGGGGACAGCAGGGTTGGGAGGCAGCCTCAGCCTTAGAAACTTTCACCTCACTGACAGTGTGGGGGTCTGACAGCTGAGTAGGAGAAGATTAAAGGACCTTCCATTGTAGAGGGATACCAAGCACAGCTGTGCTGACCAGACACATCTGGGCAGAGGCTGCAGCGGAGAAGGAGCTAGCACATACCTGGTGAGTGCAATAGCAAGGGGCAGGAACCCTCCTGGCTGTGGGCACTTGCAGGAGATCAGAAACCCTGGTTTCAGTTCCAAGGCAGAGAAGAGAAGACAGCTATAATTTGTAGCCACCTGAGAGACTGAAGAGAACAACATGGCCGGGGGTGCTAGCTGTGGCTTAGGAGTCGAAAGGAGAGCCCAAGCTTGAGCCCCCATGACATAGCTCAGAAAATAATAGTAAAAAGTACCTGAGGCTTGGGATATCATTCCCCATACCTCAGGACTAGAACTTGATTACACTAACAGCTGCTAAAAACAAAATAAAACGGAAATAAATTAATTAAAAGGAGTAAGCAAAGGAGAAGGAATCCAACCATAGATAACTGCTATGGGGATAGAGAAGATCTAGGATCATATTCAGAGGAAGATAATGGAGCTTAAATTAAAAAAACCCCACTCCTTTTTCAATGATGTCAAATGGTCCCAAGCACTGAAAGAGTTATTGGAAGAACTTAAAAAGGACTTTAAGAATAAAATAAGAGAGATCAAGGAAAAGTTAGGAAAAAAAATAAGAGCAATCCAAGAAAATCATGAAAAGAAAGTCAACCAACTTGAAAGAGAAAATAAAAAACTTAAGGAAGAAAATAGTTCCTTGAAAACTAGAATTGGGCAAAGGGAAGCCAATGACATTCTAAGACACCAAGAAATTATGACCTTATCAGCTCTAATGAGTTTAATTATCATTCCTAGCTAGGTAGCATTGTGAATAGAGTACTGGACCTAGAGTCAAGAAGATCTGAGTTCAAATCCAGATTCAGATACTTACTAGCTGTGTGACCTGAGCAAGTCATGTAACCTTTGTCCACCTCAGTTTCCTGATTTGTGAAATAAGGATGATGATAATAGCAACTATCCCCAGGGTTGTTACAAGGATGAAATGAGATAATGTTCGTAAAGTGTTTTGTGAACCTTAAAGTGTCATGTTATTTAAAACTCTCAGACCTATATTTCCAACACTATTCTCTCTCCTGAACTCTAGTTCCACATCACCAACTGCCTATTCTGTATTTCAAACTAGATGTAACATAGGCAACTTAAAATCAGCATGTCCAAAACAGAATTCATTATGTTCCCCCAACCCAGCCCCTTCACCATTTTTGCCAATGCACCACAGTTCTTTAAAACCCTTCAGGTTCACAACCTTCACATCATTCTCAGTTTCTCACCCTTACTCACCCCCACATATTCAATCAACCACTGAATCTTCTCCCTCCACAATATATCTTTCTTGTGTCCACTTACACAGTCACCACCATGGTTCAACCCCTCATCCCTCACTTGGCCTATTGCAGTAGCCTCCTAATCTGTATTCTAACTCCATTGTCCTCATTCCAACCTCTCCTTTGCAACTGCTAAGTAATTGTCCTAAAATACAGTTCTTCCTATATTCCCCACTGTACTTATTCAATAAACGATGGCGACTCCCTCCAGAACCAAATACAAACTCCTCTGTTTGACATTTAAAGCCCTTTAAAACCTGGGCCCCTCCTGCTGTTTCAATTACATTAGAACATTACTGTCCTTCATGCATTTTATGGTTCTGGCAAAATGGCCTTCTTATTGTTTCATATGCATGACCGTCCATCTCTCATCTCCAAGCATTTGTACTGGCTGCCCACCATGCCTGGAATGTATTCTCTCTTTAACTATGTTTCTTAGAATATCTAGTGTTTTTTTTTTCAAAACTCAGCTCAAGGGCCCCCTTCCATGTGAAATCTATCCTAACTGATCCAACTGAGGGCGCCTTCCCTCCAAAAAACTAACATTAATTTTGCATATATTTTATATACCCTTATGTTTTTATATGCTATCTCCCCTGATAGAATGTAAGCTCCTTGGGGACTAGAACTGTTCATCCACATCATTGCATCCCCAAGCTGTTTTTTTTAAATGTTTGGGGTTTTAAAATGTTTGTTGATTAATTGATTTATCAATTGTGAAAGAGGAGAGGAGAGGAGAGGAGAGGAGAGGAGAGGAGAGGAGAGGAGAGGAGAGGAGAGGAGAGGAGAGGAGAGGAGAGGAGAGGGGAGGGGAGGGGAGGGGAGGAGGAGAGGGAGGGGAGGGGAGGGAGGGGAGGAGAGGGGAGGAGGGAGGAGGGGAGGGGAGGGGAGGGGAGGGGAGGGGAGGGGAGGGAGGGGAGGGGAAGAGGGGAGGGGAGGGAAGAGGGGAGGGGAGGGAGGGAGGGGGAGAGGGAGGGAGGGGAGGGGAGGGGGAGGGAAGAAACAGAGACAGAGAGCTATTCTTTCCATGCTCAATAGGCGATATTTTCTCCTATCGTACTTTCCAATGTGAAAGGGGGCAGAGAAGCAGCTGGATGTGAGCATAAGAAAAGAGCTTCCTAATTAAAAAGCAAAAAGCAATCACATGGAGGGGGAGGGGAAGGGTACCAAGAAAGGTAGAGGAACATAGAAAGAGGAGAGAGGGAGAGAAGCCAACAGAAGAGTCCTTTGTTCTTGAGTCATTCTACCAAATAGACATGGATCCTTAGGGAGGTTTGCCATGAGGTCAAAAACCAGTGTGTGGATGCTTTACTGATTCCTGGTGGAAACGTCTGGGAGGAAAAGCTAAGATCATGGACTTCGGGCTTGCTTGGCAAAATGGGCATTGGGTTAGGCATGAAGAGGTTAACAGTTCCTTAGTGTACCTATTTTCCCTCAAAACCTTCAATATTTGTCATTTCTGATAGGTTTGATGTGGTACCTCAGAGTTGTTTTCATTTTCTTATCTCTAATCAACAGTGATGTAGAGCATTTTTTCACATGACCATAGATAGCTTTGATTTCTTCTTCTGAAAACTAGTTCTGGGAGTGTGCAAGTTTTTGGTGCTTCCAAGGTGGTGTAATCCAGGGAGAGGCATGGTCACTACTCTCCTGATCTGTGCTGTGGTCTTTACCAAGGAACAGCTCCTGATTACCTGTAGCTGCAAGTGTTAGCTAGCTCTCCTCTGCCTTAATACTGTGACCAGGGCCCCTGCTCCCTTGTGTCTAACCACCAGCACTTTTCTCCTCCCATAAGCTGTGACCCAGAAATGTGTATGGGCAATAAAGTTGACAGCCAGCACAAGCTGTACCCAGTGCCAGCAAAGAGTCCCCTGAAATCTTTTTCTGACTATTTTTCTGACCCCCTCACTGTCTCTGGACTGCGAACTCCAGAAGCTGTTGCTGCTGCTACTGTGGCAGTATGTATGGTTTCCAGACAATCCTCCACCACACCTCTACCCTGGTATCACAGATTTTAACTGCCTACCTTTCAAGTTTTCTTTGGCTGGAAAAAATATCTCACCCGGACTTTTTTGTTGGCTCTGCTGCTCCAAAATCTGATTTAAGATATTATTTTTAAGTTTTTTTTAGGGGGCAGGCTAGGGAGGGGGACATTGAAAGAGTATATTGGGTAACTATTCCTAATCTGCTGCCTTCTACAATCTTTAAGTCATTTTATAAATGTTAATTTTTATTACCTGTTCTGAGAGAAGTTGCTTACATTGGGTGCATTGATTTCTCGGAGGTGTCTTTTTCTATTTCTGTGATTACGATGGCTAAGAAGTACATAAGCCTTTGTAAAATCATTCAACAAAGCCTGGAAGAATTAAGTGCCTAGTATCTTTCAGGCCCTGTGGCAGGCATTGTAAATACCAAGACAAAATCTAAATAGGCCCTTCCCTCAAGAACCTTACATGTGCACAAATAATATGTAAGAGAATTGGAATTACATTGCAGTCAGCTACCCTAACCTACTAAGAAATGTCTTCCAGATCTTGCCCTCTAAATCAGCCTGCAAATCAATCTAGTCTTCCTAAGGACAATAAAAGTGGGTAGGTGTCATGTAGAGATAAAGTTTAAAAATGGGGAGTGAAGGAAGAGGAGAAAAGGGAGTCTAAACCATCACCGGCTGGATGGTTAGACTCAAAATTGCTTATGTGGCTCTAAGACCTCTCAAGATTACTTTGGAATACAAGTTAAATTAAATTAAATTTGAAATCAAATGGGTGGTTTTTATTTAGTGATTGGCTTTTACTTGGGCAAAGAAAGGAAGAAAAGAAGTACTATAATGATTCAGAGGTGATTGGCCCAATGGGGCTCTTAGAAATACCTGCAGTTTACAAACCCACTCCCTCTTTCTATGGATGACTTTGTGTGGCAGAGAGCTAATGAATGTCACACCTAATGCTTCAGCAAGCAGAGTTCCACAATTAAACCTCAGGGATTATTCATGGGTGTTCCCAGGTATTCTTTTAAAATAGCCAAGTTGAAAAACCCCAGTCTTTTTCTTTTTCCTAGGCTGTTTTTCAACAGAAATAAGGCATGATTTATGCATTCAGAAACATCGCCCATATATCACAATTCTTTTTACAGTTAAACTGGGGGGTGTGTATATATATATATATATATATATATATATATATATATATAATATATATATATGTATATATATGTAAATATACATATTTATATATATATACATATGTATGTGTGTATATGTGAGTGTGCGTGTGTATATGTGAGTGTGTGTATATATGTGTGTGTATATATATGTATGTATATACATATATATATACACATATATATACAGTGGGTTAAGAATAGTCACAAGTATACAAAAAAAAAACTGAAAGCAGTTAGTTTAGGGAAATGGATAGAGTGCCAGTGTCAGGTTCAAATTGAGGCTCAATCACTTACTACCCAATGCTACAACTTCTCTGGGCCTCACTTTCCACATCTGTCTATTGGAAGAATAGATTCAATTACTTCTAAGATCCTTTCAGATCTAAAACTATGAACCTATGAGGTCAGAACCACAGTCCACAGTACTCTAAAAGATTCAAATAATGAGAGATATCATTGGAAGTAGAGTGGGTCAGATTATGGAAAACCTTGAATTGTAAGGATGTGTTAGGGGGTGAGCAGTGGATGGTAGGGTGATAACAATTAACTCTATTTTCCACTTAATTTTGTATCTGCAGAAAGGCTAATAATAGTTTCACTTTACATAGTTATATAATTTTATATTTTATATTTAAATTGCCCCCGTTTGTGGAGGAACTTGAGTTGCAAGACTGAAAATTCTTTAGCTACGGGAGGGTTGATATTTGGGAGTCATGTGCAATTGAATTACCAGGATAATTGAACCAATTACAGCTTGATTTTGTAGATGAAGACAACCTGATAACCATAAGAATTTCATCAGGCACTTGGGATTTCACTGGGAAAGAGACTGTGGCACATCTATATAAAATATAGCAACAGGTCCCATGATCATTTTTAAAGGTTTTTCCTCAGAAAACAGATGACATGCCAAAGTTTACACAGCTGAAATGTATTGGAGGCAGGACTCAAACCTGAGTTTCAGTCAGTCAGTCCATCAATAAATATTTACTAAGAGCCTACTATGTGCTGAGCACTGGAGAATATATATACTGTATATGTGTGTGTGTGTGTGTGTGTGTGTGTATACACATATCTGTGTGTGTATATACATATGTGTGTGTATATATATATGCATATATGGAAAAAGACAGTCTCTGGCCTCAAAGACTCACAGTCTGATGGGAGGGCTAACATGCAAACAACTATATATGAAGAAGCTACAGGACAAATTGGACATAATCTAAGAGAAGGCACTAGAATTGAGGGGGATTGGGAAAGGCTTCCTGGAGAATGTGGGATTTTAGCCAAAACCTGAAAAGAAAGAGAGAAGGTAAAGATTGATAGTGATAACATTCCAGGCATGAAGGGCAGCCAGAATCCAAGACCAATAAGCTCCCCCCCAAAAAAATTGCCATTTGTATTTGGACCTTCAATGAAAGAAAGAATATTGGGCCCAATGCCTTTGGCAGATGAAATACGGCTGGAAATTTTCCCTTAGCTGATATGACAGGAGGAGGATCAAATGCTGCTTATTGTTTAAACCTATAAAGCTCTGTTTTTTGGATTGAAATACGTCCTCTAAGGGGACAGAAAAACATCTATTCTATAGCTAAAATTTAAAAAAAAAAAAGCTTAAGATGAAAATAGCCTATTGGGATGACACATTTACTCAAACTCATTTATACAAAAGCATAATCAATAAATCAATCCCATGCAAATGACTGCTTTCAAACATTTCTATGTTGGTCAAAAAGAGAATGGCATTGGTCATCAGAAGGGAAGAGAAAGGTTCTCACTAGTGAAGGAAATGGGTATAAAAGAGGAAAGTTGAGAAAACTAAAGACAAATTTCATTAATTATATAAAATTGCTTATGATCAGCCATATTTATTTTCATTTATGAACACCTATAGAGAAGTCATGCCATGTAAAGCTGGGTGTGCAACTGGTTTAGTAATATTACCATTGAAACCATAGTCAATAAACATTTATTAAGCACCTACTATATGCCAAGTACTGTATTAAGGTGCTAACAACAGTAAAATTTGGGAGGTTTGGGGGTTTTGTTTTGGTTTTTACTATTAATTTAGCCAAATATCTTTTTAAAAGACCTTGATTCCTGGAGTGTTTGTTCATTGAGGTATTACTCCATATTCAATCCACTGTTTCCCATACTCTAGCCCTAGCCTCTCCCTCTCTTTGTGGTTACTGGTCCATTCCTCTGCCTTTTATTGTCCCTGTTTGATTTAAGCTAGTGGCTGGCAGCTATCAGAAACAGAAAAAAGCCCAACAGCTTGATATAAACAGTAGAGGCAAGATCCAAAGGTCTCTTTTCTTCTATAACCAGGTTGTTAGTTCACCTACCACGGTCCTAAACTAGATCCAGCTGTCATACTTACCACCTTTTGTGTGTGTTTATATTTGTGTACCCCAATGCATTGGGTCTTTGTAAGTTTCAAGTTCCTTGTGGTTTTACTCCCCTATCATATTCTAAAAGAAGACTGAAATGAAGTGAGGGTGGAAACACTGAGCTAATACAAAGGGTAACAGTCAGGATCACAGAAGGTGGTGAAGTTTGATGGGAACTGGCATAGGCAGAAGCAGATTTTGTAGCACTTTCTCCCTTATTCTACCTAGGTGGATTCTGTGACTCAGTTGCCCAAGGGTTGGAAGTGGCTGGCATGGATTAGCTGAGCGTATTGAATACTGTCAAGAGATATAACCAATACTCAGACCTCCTTGGACAGCTGACTCAGATATGCCATGGTAAACTAGGTGTGGCTAGGAACGAGGTTGTGGTAGGATGATTTTCTCATTTCTTCAGGAGATTTTGAAAGTAGAATGCAATTTCCAGCTTCCATGTGGAAAGGGTATAGGAGAAGAAGTAGAAGAATGGATTTGAGCCAAGTAAGAAGAATGAGAAAGCCATCTAGGTGATTTAAGGTGTTTAGTGGAGAAGGTGAGGCTGAATTTCTGGAGAACTGTTGGCAAAATTTGGCAGAGATTAGGAAAACTTGAAAACAATCTCTAGACTCAGATACTGGTCCAGACTCTACTTTCTAGGTTGCAAGAGAAACATCATCAAAGACAATTAGGGAGGACATTAAAGGATTATGTAGAATTAAGAAGGATCAAGAAGGATTAGGAAATAGAACCAGAAGAGGTAGACCCAAGAATGCTAAGAATGCAGTTGACAAGACAAGGCAAGGTAAGGCAGGAAAGGTAAGTGCAGTAATTAGAGGGCTGAGCACCTGAACAGAGTGGTGGCTTGGGCAAACTGGTGAAACCAACTGGAGAGTAATAGGAGTAGGTGTGGCTCTGGCAGTAGAGTTGTTGAGACAAAAGAAAGGAATTTAACTGTGAGGTTGTCTACAATATATTTTAACCAACTGCTTAAAAATGAGGTACAAACATCTCCAAGTAGCTTGAAGGAACAAAGCTGAAAATGGCAACCAGTATGGAAAGTCAGAAAAATTATACAGTGATTTGGCAAAGGGTGAACTTCTGCCACAGCTGAGTTACTTTTATTTGTGTTCCAAGGGTAAACTGATCTTCCTCCCAGAGGGCAAGAGGAACAATCTGAAGAACACCAGAGAGCACTGCTCAATACTCGTGTTTGTTCTTGAGAAGGAAGAGTCCCTGGGGCAGTTAGGTGGTGCAGTGGATAGAGCACCAGCCCCGATGTCAGGAGCACCTGAGTTCAAATTCGACCTCAGACCAAACACTTGACACTTACTAGCTATATGACCCTGGGCAAGTCACTCAACCCCCAATTGCCTTAAAAAAATTAAAAGAGTCCCTAAAGGAAACAAAAGCAAGATCTCAAGGGGGGGGGGGAAGGATACTGAGGTACAGTAGGAAAAAGGCAGATAAATGGCCAATAGTCCTTGGCTTAGAAACAGGGAGATATGAGTTCAAATCCAACCTCTGACACTTACAAGTCCAGTGACCCTGTGCAAGTCACTTAACCTCTGTCTGCCTCAGTTTCCTCAACTATAAGATGAGGATCATAATAGCACCTACCTCTCAGGGATGTTATAAGATTGTTGTGTTTGTGTGTGGCTGTGTTGTTGTGTTTGTGTGCACAGTGCCTGGCACATAGTAAACACTTAATAATTGCTTATTCCCTTCTTTCTTCCCTGTCAAGTTTCTGAAGAACAGAAGAATGTTATACAGAGGAAAATAAAGTGGGGAGGGGTGTATAATAGAGATTAAAAACAAACTTGAGACTCTTCCAGAAGAGGAGGGACCTAGATGCTCTGAGGATGAAGAAACTACTTGTCACACGAGCTATTAAATGAGAGATCACCCAGTAAAGGTCAGTGGAAGAAGTAGAAGAATAGTAGAAGGGGATTCCCTCCTCAAGGTTGTTGAGGCAGTTGTCAACTTGATTTTTTTTTTTGGTTGTGGGGTTTTTTGGTTTGTTTTTGGTAAGACAATCAGGGGTAAGTGACTTGCACAAGGTCACACAGTTAATAAGTGTTAAGTGCCTGAGGCTGAATTTGAACTCAGGTCCTCTGACTCCAGAGCAGGTCCTCTGCTGTTCTCTGCTAAGCATAGGTCTAAGACATAAAAGAGACTCTCCCTAGACACAAAAACTGGTGACAACTCTCCCCTTGTGGTGATGGGCACACATGACTCTTCCAGAAGGAACCTAAAAAGTATTTCTAACAATTATGAAATCTCAGGCAGGAAGTCAAGGACTATAAAGGGGCAGGTTCAGTATTCATCCCACTATTGTTCATTAAAGTCAAGGGAAGCAGAAAAGAAAACTTTGGGCATAGTTTGAAGCACATCCTAGATTCTGGGAAAGCAGAATTCAAATGTTTCAGAAGAAAGATGTGTAAGATCCCATGAGTCAAAATACTTCAAGGGAAATAGACTTTTGAGAAATGGAAAATAATCAAAAATGTAATTCTGAAGATATTCACTTGCTTGGGGATTTCATCAGCTTCCCCAAGGTCCAATTATCTCTCTAAAGATGATTCCCAAATCTATTTATCCATCCCTAACTTCTCTCTTGACCTCCAATCTCATATCATTAGCTCCCTATTAGACTTCTCAAACTGGATGTCACATAGACATGTTAAACTCAACAAGCTTCAAACAGAGCTCATTATCTTTTCCCTTATGACTATCAAGGTACTACCATCCTCTTACCAGGCTTGAAATCTAAGTATAATCTTTAACTTCTCAATCATATACACACACCCATATCCAATCTGTAAGTCTTTTTGTTTCTACCTTCACACCATCTCTTCTAATTCTTCAGTTCTCTGATTCAGTGAAAATACTTTCCTAAAATGGCATTTGAGTTGTGCCTAGGAAAAATTAGGCACGGCATACTGGCTAGGTAAAATCAAAATTTCAGACCTTACTAGGGATGACAGGATACCTCCACTTGGGAGTTTTAAAGCTAACATTGCTCATTTTATTTTCATTCTGTAAATAGTCCAAGGGACGTTGTGATGTCAGACTGGACAGGAGTAAACCCTTCTATTCTAGATTTCTAATGTGCTGTATTTCTTTTTATTATTATTTCATTCAGTGTATGTGTGCTTCATCCACATGTGAATCCTCTCATACAGATGAATTTGTAAAAGATTAGAATTTCAGTGAGGTGAGGGCTGAGCCATTTGATAAACTATAAATTATTGTTGGGAATATACCCATACCCTTAGATTAACAGAACGTTAGAAATTACTGAGAAAAATCCAAGTCTAAAAAAAAAAATGGGTGTCTCAAGCCGACATAAAGAAAGTCAGTCAGAGGCTTGATCAGATATAACAACCTCTTGATCAGATATAACAACTTTGGAGGGGCTATTTTGTTCAGATGTACTGACTCAGCTGGATCAGGTTGAACCTAGAGCACCATCTGGTGGCTTACCTATGCCATAGCACCCCGAGAAAGAAAGCACCCTACCAGAATTCCTTTTATGAGCCATATATGGTCCTAATGCCTAAACCAGGGAGAGATAAAGCACAGAAGGAGAACTACAGGCCAACATCCTCTGAGATCTAATGATGCCAGCCTTTTTGATGTTCCTTTCATTAAACACTCTTTCTCTTGTCTCCAGGCATTTCACTTTACGTCTGCTATTTCTCTCCATCTCCTTCAAGTCTCTATTAAAAACCTATTTTCTGCAAAAAAGCCTTTCCTTATACACATAATGTTAATTCATCCCCTCTCTGTGTGCATGTATATGTATATGCATATGTATGTAGGTATATATGGGGGTATACATAGACATGTATAGATAAAGATATATTTTTTACGTAGTTGTTCATGGTCTCCCCATTAGGCTATAAATTCCTTGAGATTAGGGCCTACCTTTTACCTTTCTTTTACCCCCAGAATTTAACACAGTGCTTGGCACATAGAGGGCACTCATTTAATATATGTTGACTGACTGAGTAGCTACCTTAAGCTCCTACCTCCTTCTGCTATTAACAGATGAAACATCTGTCTTGTCCGTGTCAAACCTCTTTTACTGGGACCATCCTAATGCAATACAAATCCCAGCTCTAGTTTCCTTAGGTGTCCCAGAGAAGGTAATAAGCAATACAGAGGAAGTGAGAAGACAATTGACAGAATACGTGTTTACAAGGTTATCTGGGCATCAGATGACTAAAAAAAATGAAGACATTTTCCTCTATTAATTAGGGCTTCATTTCCCATCTTCCTTCCTATCATATATTACTCCTTCCATGAACGGACTACATAGGATGGGATGCTGCCATTGGCTGTAACTAAAATGTATGTGAGCCACTGTTTGCAATTAAGCAAAACACCGTGGACCTAATCAGATAACCAGATCATTTTCTTCACATGTATACAGCTGTAATAATTTACATATATCCCACATCTCCTTGAGAACAGCAAACACTGAGACATTGAGGTAATACTTGCCGTGCAAGAAATGTTTGTCCTACACACTTTCCTTTTTAACTGTCTTATTACCATCCAGCAGAAAAGAAGTTGCTGATGTCATGAGATTATAGCTTCACTTCCTTTTGATTTCCATTCAATGAATATAAGTTGGAAGCAGATGTAAGAAAATATTTTCTTTTTTTCTTTCCTCCTTTTTTTCTTTCTTCCTTTCTTTTTGAAATAAAAAGTAAGCACTATTTTATAACCAGAGTTTCAGTTTTAATGAATGGTGTGTAAGTTTCAATACTTTGTTCATCCTAACAGAAATGCATCTGTTAGGAAACTGATTAAAATCCCCCAAAGCCCAAGGGTTTCTGTGGTGTAAACACAGCTTGGGCTGCACAGCTTTTGGCTTTGGGACTGAGCCAAAGCTTTCCAGAATGCTGGCAGAAAACCTTCTCAGTATCTCCCCTTAGACCAAAGGGAAAAGTTGTAAACAATCCCATCAATCACTGGGAACTGGTAAGTGCTGAGAGGCATAAGTTTCAACTACCAGTATAGAAAGAAATTGATAAATTGCCATCCGTCAACCCTCCAGCTGAACATATACACACAAGCACACCAACACATCATATACGCACATGCACACATGCCCTTTTTTAAGCTGAAAACTTACAAAAAAAAATAAACCAAATCCTGTAATATATCTTAGTACTATAAACAGAAATAAGTAGGAGAACTCATATATCTCAAGGGTTATTATTGTTAAATATTTCCTCAATTTTATTCATTTCAATTCAACAAACATCTAGTAACCACCTCCTAAGTGTGAAGACTGTATTAGATTCTGCAGATACAATGATAGATACAACATAGCCCTTCTCTTAAAGAGCTCACAGTCTAATAAAACACATAGGAATTGAACTTTTAAAAAACATACTCCTTGACATTTTATTGGGGTTGACTATGCAGCGAACATTACAGCCTATCCCCAGAGCTTGCACTCAAAGGTTGGGTCCCTGAGGGGATAAGTACCCTAGACCCAAGTAATCTCTGGATCCACACTTCTAAAATTATAACTAATGAGCCCTTACTGATTAGTTTACCTTCAAGAGTCATGTAAACGACACAATTAGCTCAAAAGCAAAGGTGCTTATTGAAATGACATTGTAATAGCAATATCTAGTAAATATCTCTATCATAAACTTGGGGTACACTGTCCCATAGAGACATGCCATCAATAGGGAGAGTGAGAATACATATAAAGAACAGTAGTGAAGAGGTAGACACCTCCAGTGATGCACAGTCCTGATCTCCTTTCTCTTATCATTAAAAACTGACACCAAGGAAGAAAATGTATGACTACCTTTGTATGTATGAAAATGTATGACTACCTTTGTATGTATGAAAATGTATGACTACTTGCCCATGTGATAGGAGCGATGGTAAAAGTAGATATGGAAGAAGCAACAGTCTTTATTCCCCTTCTGCCATACCTCAGCCTGGTGCCCATGTCTAAGCTTGTTTATTTGATTTGTCATAGGATGTATTTTTTTTACTCACCTAGTTAACTTTTCATAAATATCTGCACTTGACCTAGACATGAGCATTTCCTTGTGTCCATATGTATGAGGATAGCTCAGGTGGCTTTAGCCACACAAAAGGACACTGACTAGGAATTTTTCCTTCCTTGTTATCAGCTAGGAACACCAATAAACTGTCCATTGTTAGAGAATCTTTCTAACTTGGAATATATACTATGATCCATTTATCCCCTATTTTCTTCTAACATAGTGAGCTCCCAAAAGCAGAATTTAAGAGAGAATTCCAGGCCATTCCCCTCCCTAGATGAAAAACAAAAAAGCCTTTGTTGTTACTGTTATTATACCTAATGGCCAAACATGTCAGAATTAATAAAAATTCCTTGAAAACTGTAACACAGAGATAACCTTGTTTGGCAAATGCCAAATGCATTAATAACTGGTGAGGTAAAAGCAATGAGATTTATGTTTGCCCAAGGTGTTTACTAGTGTCATCCAGGAGATCAAGCTCAGAGTCCAAGTTGAAGAGATTTCCTGTGGATGGTAAGGTACAGACAGTACAAATGACTAAGTGGCACCCAGAATCAAATGGGAGAAGAACAGATGGAATTGCTTTCAGGAAATTGCAAAACTGCTTTAATGACCCCAAATTTTTTTTCCAGAAATATGTACCATTTTTAAAATACCAATATTCTACCAGTATTTTTATATGGTTACAAGTCAGAGAACACCACAGTCACCAGGGGATTAAAATCTAATATCATGTCCAGGTCAAAGGAGAGGCGCCTGATTGTGGACTTGAGCACAGAAGGAACTCTGAAGAAGAATTAGAGGAAAGGCTGGCATCAGGGAAATGTATGATAACATGGTGAGAGCGAAGAAACACCAATTCAACAGCCCAAGTTCTTCCCTGGTATCCTCACAATAACAGGGGAAAGCAAGGAAGGTCCCCTGCACCATGGAGCAGATCCCATATGGTGAATTTATGGAAAAGCCATCAACAAGAGTCACCCAGATAGGCAGGCACGAAGGGTGAAGGCAGTTTATCAGATAATGTCTGTAGGTTCAACAATTATTTATTGGGTATCAATTATATATGTTAGCTCTATGTGGAGGGGGGGGTGTAATGCAGGGTATCCCAAAAACCTTAGTGTAATTGAAAGCTTTAATAGCATTGAGTTTGATGGGAAAGCTCTAAATGGATTCCTGTTATCAATAACCCCTCACAATATGATTACATTCTGTTTATCCAAGGCTTACTAACCCTTTAATGCTTCAATAGCTTAAAACCATACTGACTTTTGGGACACTCTGAATTACACTACTATTATTTGTTGTTCAATCATTTCAATCATGTCTGACTCCTCTTGACCCCATTTGGGGTTTTCTTGGCAAGATACTGGAATGGTTTGCCATTTCCTTCTCCAGCTCATTTGACAGATGAGGAAACTGAGGCAAACAAAGTTAAGTGACTTGTCCAGGGTCACACAGCTAGTAAGTGTCTGAGACCAGATTTGAACTCAGAGAGAGGAGTCTTTCTGACTCCAGACCCAGTGCTCTATCTACTGCCCTATATACTACTATTATAAATGGTAGCCATATGCATGATACTGTACTATGGTATGGGGTAGAATTGGGGATGAGGTTGAAAAGATGTATCTATGCTGTCCAAGAACATACACAGAGTAAGTGGGCAATAAATAATAAGCAATGTAATAGGTGAGTAAGTTCCAATAAATGCTTAGAAGGAGTAAGAAGATGGGGAAGACCTTGCATAAGAGGGGACATTTGGGCTGGATTGTAGTGTTGGGGTGGGCTGACAGGAAGGGGAAGGGTGTTCCAGGTAAAGGGAAAAAACCATTAGCAACTACTTCAAGCAGAAATTAATAATGGAATGCTTGGGGGAGGGATGGTGACTACAGCTACCTTGTTGTCATGAAGTTGGGAAGAAGTGAGAGACAAAGCTGGATAAGTACAGTGTAGATATACTGTCATGGGCCATTGGTAGCAGGATGCCATTGAAGCTTTTCAATCACATACAGTCATTTTTAAATCTCCCATTTCGGTTTTATCTTGCATTTCAATTTTTATTTCCCTTTTTATTCTCTTGTGTATATATTTAATTACCTGTACTTAATGGAAGTTATAATAAAATGTATACATTACAATTTTTTTACAAAGAAAAAATTCTCAGGGCTTTATTTGATGGTATTGATCCAGCTGTCTGATAAATTCTAAATTCTATTATATAATAGCGTATGTGTAATTGACTGTGAATTTTCTTCCTTTGGGGACTAATATATTATATTATTATCATAGAATAATTATAGGATATTTTACAGAATAAGCTTTTGATTGTATGAAGTATTTTAGGGACTGAAGTAAGCATCAATAAGTCCAAAACAAAGACAATAAATCCAAAAGGTTATATTTCAGGAAAGTCATTTTCATGAAAAGCAAATAAATGGACAACATGGCACTATTTTTCTAAATTTTGGCCGCTCTTAGATTTATGTGTTTTGAGGGATCATTCAAAGCTTTGGGGAACAAGAGCCTACTTTATATTTACATTGCTCTGGGGCCCCACTCTTCTTATTAGCGAGCTCCTCACATAACCTATTAAATTAAGACACGCTTCAGTCATGTCCTGCCATCCCACAGGCATATCCTACAACCACCTCCCTTCCTACCCCACACTTTCCAATTTCAGAACCAAAATCACATCAATCTGTTTGCCATTGCTACTGGAAAGGATGTGTTGATCTACTCTTCTATGGCTCTATTCACCATCTCAGTAAATTTCCGAATGAAAATACCCACCATCACCATCCCCACCCCCAGCTACTACTCCCTTTACATGTATGTATTACCTCTCCCTATTAGAATGTAAGCTACTGGAGGGCCAGGATGATTTTTGCTTTTATATTTTTGTCTCCAACTCATCACACATACTAATCACTTAATATGTGGTTTTTCATTCACTTTTCATTCATAGTCACTGAGGAGGGGACTGAAAATGCTTGGGAACACGTGCTGTTATTTTGCTAAACAGTAGCTCTTTGTTATGACAGTGTTCTTTTGGGAGAAGGGAAAGATGGATTTATTGACAAATAATAGCAATGGGAAATCAATGCCTTTTTTTTTCAAAGAAATGGAAGGCTTAGGCGTAAAAGCTATTTCAAATTTTGATCTGTTTCATGGATCCCCCTGGTCAGTTCTTGGCCTGAGACCAATTTGCTGCTGTTGAACTTCCTCCCACACTTGAATAAACCCATCCTTATTCATCCATTTTAGGACTATAATCAAGAAAGAATTATGAAAGATTACCTCTCCTTGCTATGGATATTAATCAATACTTGGTTTTTAGCAGTGATATGTAGGCATAAATACATAAAAATAATAAGTAAATTCCACATTTTATCACCTTGATTTCTGCATCATCTAAAATATGCATTTGCAATTGTATGAAAAAGTCAACAAACTGTGCCTACCCTTTGATCCAGCATTACTACTAATTAATGAGCCTATACTCCAAAGAAATCAAAGCTAAACCAAAAGGAGCCATATGGACAAAAATATGTGTAGCATCTCTTTCTATGTTTCAAAGAATTGGAAACTAAGGAGGGAACCATCAATCAGTCAGTCCAATCAACTGGCATCTATTACACATCAGTGCCAGGGATTATGCCAAGCACTATGGATACAAAGAAGCAGTTGACAGTCTAATACAGGACTATGTGCAAAGAGCTATGAGCAAACAAGATACATACAGAATAAATTGGAGGTGGTCTCAGATGGAAGGCACTACGATTAAGAAGGACTGCAAAAGACTTCTTGCGGAAGGTGGGACTGGTGAGACTGGACAGAAGGCAGAGAATCTAAGAGGAGATAATGAGAGATAGCATTCCACATATATGAGACATCCAATGAAAACAATTGGCATCAGGAAATGGAGTGACAAATACAGGGAATAGCAAGAAGGCTGGTACTCTGAATTACAGAGTATGTGGAAAGGAATAAGGTATAGTGGAAAGGTAAGACGGGAAAACGGACAGATTATTGTATATGAATGTAATGGAATAACACCATAAAAAACGATGAAAGGAATTATTTCAGGCAAATCCAAGAAGACTTGTATGAACCGATTCAGGGTGAAGTGAGCAAAATCTGGAGAACAATTTGTACAATAGCGACATTATAAAGAAAAACAGCTTTGAAAGAAATAAGGACTCTGATCAATGCAATGACCAACCATGTTTCCACAGTGATGAACAATCTAAGTCCTGACAGAAAGGCAGACACATGCCTTTTAATACATGGCCAATGTGGGGACTTGTTTTGCTTGGCCATACATGTCTGATACAAGGGTTTTAGTTTTCTTTCTTTCAATTTAAGGAGTAGAATGGGGGAAGAGGTTGACTAGAGATGAGAGAGGGAGAGAGAACAAGTATTTATTAAGCATCGAGGCATTTTCTCATGTACTTTACAAATATTCTCTCTCTGTCTTTCTCTTTCTCTCTCTGTCTCTGTCTCTCTCCTTGTGTGTGTGTGTATGTCTCTCTCATATTTAAATGGAAAGTTTATTGATGGTAAGTTTTCTTTTTTGCACATGAAACTGCAAATCTATTATGTACAACTTGCTCTCTTTTAAATATATAATAAAGTTATGATGTAACTTTCTTTTTTCCCCTCCCTCCCCCCCACTGTAGAGCTATCTACCATTAGACACAAGTATGTGTGTATGTAAATCCATACTACATATACTTCTACTTATCAGTTCTTTCTCTGAATGTAGATAGCATCTTCCTTCATATACAAATATTATCTCATTTGATTCTTATAACAACCCCAGAAGGTAGATGCCATTATTATTCCAATTTTACAGATGAGGAAACTGAGGCAGACAGAGGTTAAGTGATTGCCCAGGTTCACATATAAGTGTCAGGGGCCAGACTAGAAACTAGGTTTTCCTGATTCCAGGCCTAGATATCTATCCATTGTGCCAGTAAGAAAAGAAGGCCATTAAAAAAAAAAAAAAGATAGAAGAGAACAGAAGTCATTGGGAAACACAGACAAGCAGGTCAACTTTGAAAATAGCATGTTGAATTTGTTATGTACTTTAAAAGAAAAGCTATTCATGATACAGATTCACAAGTTCATGGACAATCCTCTTTTCTGTTCTACTTTATATATGGAATAGTAGGAAGGGAATAGCTAAACAAATTATTGTATATGAATGTCATGGAGTAGCCATTTTCCTTCCTACCTTTCTGTTTGTCTTATTTTGATTGTAGTCCTTCACACAGGGCAGGGCATTTACCTCCACCGATGAGGAGAGAATCCCATACCAATGGGCTTTGAAACTGGGGTTACCTAGAAAAGTCCAAAATTTTGTTAAAGAAAAAAAAATGAAAGGATTGATATATACATATTACAATGTTTTTCCTCTCCCAGAATCCATGTCTGCTGATTCATGATCAGGAAGAGCTTATATTTTAGCAAAATTCAAGATAGAAAGGATACTAAAGCTTCCAAATTCATAGGAGACATTGAGTAACATTAAATTTGTCACAGTTCCTGTTAGGAAGCTGATATACAAATTCCGAAGACACGTAATAGCCTGTCGGAGATTGTACTCCATGAAGATAATGTAGCTTTGGAGCTTAAATAAAATAGACACTCTATGCATTAGCCACATCTATTTGACAATACAGCATCTAGTTGAAGAATAGGAACAAATACTGGTTTGACAAAGTTTTAGCTTCCTCTGTGTTTTACAGATCCGCTTGCCAAAGGGATTTATTCAGCTCTCAGAAAGCTGTCCCTGTAGGTTAGGTATGCTGCACCTGGTGGTGGAAGATCGGCTCGTAATGTGTTTTGACTTTCCCGTGAGTCGCTTTTGTCATTAATCTCGCTTTCTCCTCAGGAATCATCAGAGTTCAGTGGCAAAACAAAGGTCAGGATGACTGGTGGTGGAAGGAACGGGTGACTAGAAATAGAGTATTACCATGCTTTTCCAAGTATTCTCCTCACCAAAGGGGGAAAAATTTAAGATAACTCTGTGAGGACAGTGGAACTCCAAGAAGCAATAAAAAGTGATTCGACAGTTTGTGATCGAAGTCTCCCAGGCTTGTTATATATTCCTTCCCTTCCCTTCCCTCACCCTCAGTCTGATAGGAGTGACTTTTATTGCTATTCCTCACATACAGGATTCCATCTCTCATCTCCTCTCTCCCTGCCTTTGAACTGACTGTTTTCGGGCCCTGAACCGCAATCCCTCTTCACTTTTACCTGTCAGGATCTCCTATTTCAAAACTTTGCTTGTGTCACCTATAAGAAGCCTTTCGTGACCCTCCCTCACGGCTAGTGCCCTTAACCCCAAATTACCAACAGCTGCTCCTTCAGTCATTTAGCCTCTCTGGGCCTCAATTTCCTCATCTGTAAAATGAGGAGGTTGAATTGAATTATCCCTAATCTCCTTTCTAAATTCTTCTTTTCCGCAAGGGGAATCAGCCAATTTTGTTACCAAATGGAAGAGATAAAAAGGGAAATGATGAGGTGTGTCTTTGAAGGGAGTTAAAGGGAAGGGATAAGAGTACAAAATGGTAGCCAGAGAAGCAACTCCTCGAATCCAGGCCTGCTCTTTAGGTCCAATGCTCTCACTCCACCAATGATAAATTAGCCTTTGTTGTTATCTGGTCTTTTCAATTGTGTTTAACTTTTCATGGCCCCATTTCGGGTTTTATTCATAAGATACTGGAATGGTTTGCCATTTCCTTCTCCAGCTCATTTGACAGATGAGGAAACTGAGGCAAATAAGGTTAAGTGACTTACCCAGGGTCACACAGCTAATAAGTGTCTGAGGCTGCATTTGAACTCAGGTCTTCCTGCTCCAGGCCCAGTACTCGTCCAGCTGCCCAATAAATTAGCCTTAACAAGAAGCAATTGGAGATCTCTTCATACAACAGGACACTGCATTGAAAAGAACCAGTCTCAAGAGCTTGAAAGGCCCATATATCCCAGGCTGGGATTACGAAGGAATCAATTTCTGAGTTTGAGAACACTGTTGGTTATTTTGGGAAAATTTGTTAATCTTGCAGCAGAGAGGCAATATTAACTAGAGATTGTCCCTTCTAGAGATACTCCTTGACTTGGGAGTAGCTGAGTCTGACTGAACACCTTGAACAGAGTATGAAAACTTCTGGTTCAGAGAATGCCTAGAGGGAACTAAGTGGTCCAGAGAATGGAGTACTGGACTTAAGAATCAGGAAGACCTGAGTTCAAATCTTAGCTCAGATATTTACTTAGCTGTGTGACCCTGGGCAAGTCATTCTGACCTTCTGGTCCCTCTAATTGTAGGGTGGGGAGCTCCTCCCAGAACCTCCATTTAAAGAGGGCACCCAGGCCTGCCATTTCTTTATTTCCCACCTTGATGACTCTTCTACTATTCTCCTTCACCAGCTACCTTTCCTCCTTATCCTTACCCCTTTTCAGCTAATTTTCTGAGTTATCTTCCCTCATTCTATTGTAAGCTACCGGAGAGCAGGAACTGTCTTTCTTTTTCTTGTCTGTAATCCCAGTACTGAGCACAATGCCTGGCACATAGTAGGTGCTTAATAAGTGTTTATTGACTGACTGCCTAACTGACATTTCATCCAATCAGCCTCTACCCCTAGTTTTGTGATTTTTAAGATGATTAGTTTCCTTCTAATTCTAACATTCTGCTATCCATGGTACCAGACTAGGCAACTCCTTAAGAGCTCATCCATCCATAAGATTCTATGATTCATCCTGATTTTTACCATTGTGACCCAGAATATACAATTATGAGGCCAAATGAATTCAGAATGCTTAGAGGTGCACAAAGTTATAACCATTAATTCTTTTGCAAAACTGACATCTGTTTCACAGTGCTCCAAAGGTTTTTTGGGCTTGTTAAACAAATGAAGACACTTTTCTTTACATGAGTTGCTACTAAAAAGAGATCTTATTCCTAGAGGAAACTTGTCAGTCTGGAGAAAAGTATTAAATTCAAATGGTTATAGGTGAGTGTTGAAAGGGAAAGGTCAATACAATTAGTGATTAACAATCAGTTAGCATTAATTAATCAATTAGCATGCTTATCTCACCACCAGGCAAATGAGCTCACCTTGCTACTAATGCTAATTTGGGGTATAGAAAGAGAATTATTTGAATGCTGAAGAGCTAAGGAAGAGCTGCTAAGTGTGGTTCAAACAGGGCAGTGATAACAAGCAATAACCATCACAAATACTAATAACTGGAGTCAGAGGTTTATGGCTGATATAAATGAGATCCTCTCCTCCTTAAACTCTAGAAAACAGACAAACGTACAAAGAATTCTTCTAAAGGATACATCCCCAGCCCTTAGTTGAATAAAGCATGTCCAGGTAAAGAACAATTGAAAAATGGAAAAATACAGAATATGGAGAATTAGTATGCGTTCTCACCAAATTGGAAAGAGTAACTTTCCATATGAATGAGAAATGAAAGAGACTTAATAACATTTGGCTTAATTTGCAAATGCATTACCTCTGGGATATTGCTTACAAATGTATTTTTTTTCCAGAAAGAAAACAGGTAACTATAAATAGTAATGTTTTATTGCCTTTTTCCTTTCTCCTGAGCTCATTAATGTGAATAGTCCTTTTAATGGTGTAGAATACAACTCATTTGTCCATCTCTTGATATGTGACTTTTTATAAGTCTTCCCACAAGTTCACCATAAGGGATCAACCCAATGTACTGGCTACCCTACTTAATTTCTCTTGACAACATGCTGATAACTGGAGAGCACACTATGTCCCAGACTTACCATATGATGGTTTTTCCATGTACGTCTCTTTGATAACATCCTTTATTCTGCTTCTTCCATCATAGTTCCTTTTTTCTTCTTTGTTGTAGCCTGCTCACCCACCATGCCCCTCACCATGAGTGACAGACAGGGAATGCTGCTCATTTTTTATTCTCTGGAGACTGTAGTATTCCATAACTTTAAGCCATACAACACTAGAAGAGTATTGGCATTAAAAAGATGGGTCTTTGTTCCAGAGAGAAATTTGCGTTCATTGAAAGTTTCCCAAAGGCAATCCAATTTCTTCCTCCTGTTTAATTCTGATCCCAACTCATCATTCATTTGTAATGTCTGTGCAAATATAATACTCCACTCCATTCCATTCAGACACCAAAATAATTATCGTAAAGCCCAGGTCAAACTATGTCACTCTCCCACTCAATAAACTGAAATGGCTTCCTAACACCTCCAAAAGTAAATACAAAATGCTCTGTTTGGCATCAACTTCATAACCAAGCCACCTTTTACCTTTCCAATCTTCTTACACCTTACTCCCTGGCTGTATGCTCTTTGATCCAGAGACAGTGGCCTCCTGTCTGTTCCATGAACAAGACACTTCATTTCTCAGCTCCTGGCATGTTCCCTGGCTGCCCCACACCTGGAATGGAACCTCCCCCAACTACAACTACAGACTTCCTTGGTTTCCTTTGTCTCAACTAAAATCACACCATTTACTTTTCCCAACCCCTCAATTCTAGTGCTTTCCTTCTGTTAATTATTTCCTATTTATCCTGTATATAGTTTATACTTGTTTGCTTGTCTTCTCCATTAGATTGTAAGCTCATCTAGGGCAGGGACTGTCTTTTGCCTCTTTTTTCATCCCCAGCACTTAGCCTAGTGCCTGGTACATAGTTTGCACTTAATAAATGTTGATTGACTGAATGCATTTGTACATGTATATATCCATATGCATACATGTGTGCATATGTGAGATAATGCACATATATACACATAAGTGCATGCTTTGTGTATGCACTGCTGGATGAGATCTAGGGGTCGTCCTCTTAATTAATTGCACATCATGACCTGGGAATGAATGGGCAATTTTCATCAATTTGCTTTTTCCTGTGCAAATCGTAATGCCAATTTTTTTTTGAGTGCTTATGGATCTTATCCAGGTGTCTCTACAAAGTTCCAGGTTTTGATTCAATGAGCTCAGGGTAATCCACAAAGAGGAGAGTCTTCAGGACCCCACCTCTTCAACTTAAGCTGAGTTTCCCCAATGACAATGATAAATTGAGCAGGAGTCTTCCTGTTTGATGCCTCACCTAATAAAAATGGTTAGTAGATCATCAAGCAAAGTTATCGGAATCTCTAAGTCTTTAAGAAAGCTTGTGCAATTTGATGTATCCATGAGAGATGTCTATTGTAAGAGAGAGTCTTTCTCTAACCAAAAGCTTTTTAATCATCAAGAAATAATAAGCAGGGGGGGGATTTTATATTCTCTTCAATTTTTACTCAGCTGTGTGATGGTAAATATGTGGCTAAATGTGGACTATGCCCTGTGAAAGACTACTAAAAATCTACCAATAAGCTCAGCAGGGATGCCCTTCATATGTGCACAGATCATTCTCATAAAATGTTTCACATTCTCATAAAAATTTACATAGTAAGAAAGTAGACATATTACTTAGTAGAAGTTGATAATCCCTGTCACCTTTTTTTTAATTGATAAGGTCAGAGATTTTTTTTTCTATTCTTTTTTTCCATGTCCATGTCTTGAGAATTCCCCCTCCTTCACAAGATACCTGATGAATTGATTGGCCTCACGATGCTGTCGCCCCATAGGAAGGATCTTGTCTAGGAATATTTGGTCTATTCAAACTGCAACCATTATTTAGGCTGCACTGGTTTCAGATATGCAAGAGGGATGTGTTTGATGGAAGGAACACAGGGATCAGTGAAAGGATAGCCTAGGGCACCTAGGAAGAGCAGGCCTAGGTGGCACGGCATTGTGAAGGAACCAGGGGAGCTCGAGCAGCACAAGGGCACTGAGCCTCTACAGTTAGAAGCAGTCAGGGAGCGGAAAGCAGAAAGATGTTAAAGAGGAGGCAATGAGGGGCCAAAGAGAAACTTTCACACTTTGAAACCTTGCCCGGGGCAAGCCTTAAACATTGCTGTGGCCTGGGAGAAATGGTTTTCATAACTTACATTTTTGGCTTTAGAGAAGATAAGTGTGATTAAGATTTCTGTGGGCTGAGGGAAGAATTCTGAGGCACATAAATAAACTACATTTTGTGAATTGAGTGGAGACAAAGTTGAGAGGTAGAGTCAGGGACAGGAGCACTAATTCTGGAGTCAGAGGGACTGGGTTCATCCAAATCCTGCCTTTAATGTTTACTACAAGTGTAACTTCCTGGGCCTCAGTTTCCTCATATGTAAAATGAGTGGGTTGGACTACATGACTTCCAAGTCCCCTTCCAGATCTAAATCTGTCATTCTGGGCCCTCTTCTGTTCTCTCCCTATACCTTCTCTTTTGGTAATCTCATCAACTCCCATGGGTTTAACTCCCCTCTTCATGAAGATGACATAGGTATGGTTGATCTGAGAACTAGTAATTATGTTGCAGATAGGTACCTTGAGACATAGCCCCAGTTGTGGCTTTGCCCACGGGGCATATTCTCAATCACTTTTTGTTACTCTATCTTCCTGTAAGGTTGCCTCCCATGCTTTGACTTCCCTTCTATACCTAGAGGCATTTTTTTCTATGGTCTGTCTCCTAGTCACTCTATCTGCAATGAAAGGCTTTTCTCCTTGGTTTGACTATCCCTCATTTAGTTCTAGAAGTATTTTCTATTCTATATTTGTGAAAAGCCTTTCTCTAAGGTTTGGTTTCTTCTCTAAGCCTAGGTATATTTTTCTCTGCATTATCCTATCCAATCTATCTTCCTAAGAGCTGTTAATTTCCTTTCCATACCTAGCAAATTTTCCCTGTGGCCTTCTATCCACTTTTCATGGAGAGTGGCTCTTCATAGTTTCATTTCATTTCTAGACTTGAGACATTTTTGCTATGGTCTTCTAGCTCCTCCACCTTCATTGAGAACTCTTATCCATGAAAGGTTGGCATTCTTCCTTGACCACGAGCAGAGACACAACTAGGAAGTCTAACACCTGGGGCAAATCCAGTTTGAAAGAGAACAAGGAGAGACAGTCAACCATAATGTAGTGCAGATACATGAGGAGAAGCAAAGAATGATGCACTAGAGAATCTGACTGTAGTCCCCGAGGCATGACCTCCAATTCTCCTGGGAGAATGTAGAGGGAGGGAAGGTAGTAAGTAGGCAGGGAACTAAGGAATGGGGGAAGGCATCTCCAAGAGATAAATGGTAGCCTGGGTGTGGAACTACATTACATACAATTTGGAGGAACACAAGGTAAAGGAAAATCAAAGATCTACAGCATGAAAAAAAGCAGATGTTGGTGCTCTTATACAAAACATCTGTAGCTCCACCCTAGTGACAGCTCTGAGTAGGAGACAGTTTAGCTTAGAACCTTCAGACTCTCAATTGTTGGATAGTATATATACATATATATTTTTTTCAAATTGTGCTGTTTCTAATGAAGCATTAACAATCAGCATATAAGAATGGACAAGGAAAAATCTAAGCTGCAGTGGATTCACTGGCAGCTGGAAAGATTTGGGGAATGGATGAAAACAATGGCATCTAGTTGGCTCTGATGCAGCATATCTTTCAATGGAATTTTTTTTAGTCTAATAACCATCACCAGAGTATTCCTCAAAAGGATAAATAGGCTAACCATATCTCCCAGAATGCTGAGCAAGTTCTCATTTAGAATTCTGCCAAAAATTTTTCCAAGTAGTGACATTCAATACATTTATGTCCAACTGTTGGGGAGCACTGAGGGGAAGAGGGGATGTGGGCAACAAAGACTGAAATAATTTTTAGGTTTCAATAATACTTTATTCCATTTTTGCTAAAGGAACTTCCTACTTTAGCTTGATTACTTGACTAGCAATTGAAAGATTTAAGGGGAATTACCAAAGGCAGAAAAGGAGATTGATTGGAATAAGACGGCCACAGAAGGAACTAAAAAAAATAAATAAACAAATGCTCATCCTAAAAATGACAAGAGTGCCAAAATCTGATTCCAGGGGTGATCAGATTTATGTTTTTGGAAAGGCTGCTATTTTAACAATATTTCCTGTTCTTTAGAAACTGATCCTTTTTCTTTTTCATCACTGAATTTTCCATCTGTAAAAGTGGTTACTGAAGTACATTTACATTATGTCCATAATCTGCCAGATGTACAAAATCTATACATATACTGATGCACACTGATGCCTTGTAAGTTGAAAACAGATGGACGGTCCATTTTGCTAGTCAGAAAAAAGTACAGGGAGTTTGTTGTAGGTGCCATAATGACTACAATTCAGTGACTCTGGCCTCATTGCTGCTTTTTGCACGGCACATTCCATCCCCTGACTCTAGGTGTTTTTCAGTGGCTGTCCCCACCCCCCCAATGCCTGGAATTCTCTCTTTCCTCATCTCTGTCTCCTGGTTTCCCTGGCTTCTTTCAAATCTCAGCAAAAATACCACTTCTGCCTTTCCTAGTCCCCCTTAATGCTTTTGCTTTCCCCTGTGATTATGGCCAATTTACCCTGTGCAAATGTTGTCTGTACATAATTGTTTGTAAATTGTCTCTCAAATTAGATTGTAAGATCCTTGAGGATAAGAACTCTTTTTGCCTTTCTTTCTATCCCCAGCACTTAGCACATTTCCTAGCACATGGGAAGCATTTAATAAATGCTTGTCGACTTGACTTAATTCAGATGAGCAGAGCAATTTGGCAAGGAGAGGTTCCCTGAGAAGTGAATTAAACTGGGTTGAAGAGTGAGCAACAAAAGGAAAAAAATTCAAGACTTCGGTAAGTAATGAAGGATTTGATATGAGGTATCTCTGCGTGAAAAGCATAGATGAAAAGAGTGGTATCTTTCTGCATTTCCCCATGTGTGTAAACTAAGTATTTATTGGAAAAGCTCCACCCTTTTCTATAATACCTCCCTAAAAGGAGTTGTCCTAACTGAGCAGGCAAAAAATTGGTGTCTACACCTGCTTGCCCCTAATGGGGAGAGTGGCTCTAGCTACCACCAGGAAGTGGGTACGAACACCATCTTTTCTGTTCACAACCAGTCAGGGGATTCGAGTTCAATAAATATCACAGACTGCCTTTTGAGAACAAGCCTTATGATGGGCTCTTCCTAATGCCACATTCTACCGGGGGTATGCTGGAGCCAGCTTGAATGGGCTGGTAAGAGCCAATCGTTATAGTTTCAGCAGGAGCATTGATACCTTGGAAATTAGCAAGCACTGCAAACCAGGGCTTGACTTACTGTTTTGTTGATTTCTAGATTTAAGAAAGCGATAGAGAAAATGTTAACAGTGCAGATTAAATTTAGAAGTGTGTCATGCACATATTTTAGGAAAGCTGGTTGTTAAATGTTTAACAGCACATCCCTATGTATAACCAAATATATATATTCTTAAACTTGCTAACAAAAGGAAGAGTCAACAATTATGTCTATTTCCCTTGTGATTGGATCACCACAAAACTGAGATTTTTCCCACAAAACAATGTTTTTTCCTACAGCACACAATGTCTGCATATAGTACTTATAATATATAACGTATATATATATATAGTACTATTAATAAATGCTTGTTGGTTGATCGACCTTTATTTTGCCTTGACCCTTTATTCCACCTACATTCCCCAACACTGCATTTGACTATGTCATCTCCAGAATGTTCTTAATTGTCTAAATAAGATTGTTCTGAACTGGATAGTCTTTTTTCATCCAGCCGCACCCTATTTTGACTACCATGATATGTTAATTTTCTACCTATGGAAGTAAGTGAGCTAAGTGATGGACTGAGCTAATGACATTGTTATTGCTATTATTGCTATCATCATCATTACTTATTATATATGAAAGCTGCCATTCTGGGAGAAGAAACTTGCATATTAAATATGAATTAATTACTATCCCTTTTGCTTATACATTAGAAATTAATAGTTTTCTTTGAAACAGAGCTGCCTGTAGTCTCCTGAATTTACATGTTAAGAGTGCAATAAGTTTTTTTTTCTCTTCTTCTAACTTCCTCAAAAGATTTTGTGGACCACACACAAGAGGCTTTTGTCTTCAAGCTGTCAAGGAGCTTACCGTCTAAAGGGGGAGTCAGATTCAAATAACTATGTATAGACAAGACATACGCAGGATAAATTGGAGGTAATCTCAGAGAAGTATGAGCATTAAGGGGTACAGGGGAAGGCAGAAGGTTATATTTTAGCAGAGATTTGAAAGAAGCCTGGGAAATCAGGAGACAGGGGAGAGAACTCCAGCCATGGGGAAGACAGCCAGTGAAAAAGGTCTCTCAAGGTCATTCTCAGGATACTTTTAAATATCCAAATTTAGCAGACAGCCCATCCTAGGATAACCATTCCCTCCCAACATCATTCTTAGGTTAATTTAGGAAAACCAGTCCATCAGAGCTTCCTCATATACAAAAAGGCTCCTGCATCTGAGGTTGGTGAGGCATCAGAAACGAATCATGAGTACAGGCTCATATGACTTAGCAACCCAAAAAGACCTCCACAAGCTCAGGTAGATGCTACCTCCCCATTTTATATGCCTAAGTTATCTTCAGGAGCACTCGAAGAGTGAGGAACCTCAGCAATAAGACTGATGTTAAGAAATGAAGTTTTCTCACTATTTAAGCAATCCCACTTCATTGTTGCTGAAGACTCATCCTGTGACCTTCACACAGACACTGGCACTTGCATCAGTGTGGAGAAGGACCAGGAGAAACTATATTGCCCGGAGACCTGCGCCCTTCACCTGAAATACCCAAAGGGCATATGGGCAGCATTTGGCATTCTTGTATTCACTGTCCATTTAAGATCCAATCAGTTCCATTATCTCTTCTGTAACAGTTCATAAGCTTCAACATATCTAATCAGAACATAACTGTATTGTGCACTGAGTTTTGCTTCCACTTCTTGGAGGAAGGCAGGGAATGTTTACCACGTAATTCTTCATTTAGAGAGCGTTCACTGCTGAATGTTGGAGAAAGGGAAGGAGAACCTGATGGTTTCTCCAACAAATGAAAATTCTCCTAACAAACTTAGAACATCTTCCTAAACGTGATTTTATTTAGGTAGCTCCTTTCCTTTAAAACCTTCAAAACTACCCTCGTACCTATTAGGGAAAATCCAGATTCCTTAGCCTTACATCCAAGTATCTCCATAAACTAGGTCCAGCCTACTTTTACAACATTATTTCCTATGACTCCCCAACACAGACCTCTAGCAAAATGTCGTAGTCCCATAATAACATCACATTTGTTGCCATCTCTCCACTTTTGCTTACACATACCTGGCCACATACCTGGAATCTCATTCCACTTTTTCCTCTGACTATAAAGATTTTGTCTATCTCTCACAGGTCCTGTCTTTTCCATGAACCTTTTCCCAACTCTCCAGCTCACAATCATCCCTCCCTCTTCTGAACTCCAGGAGACCTTATTATCTATAACACAATTTATCACAATTTTCATTATTTCTCCAAATTAGATTGTAAACTCCTTCAAAGCAAACATGCTCAATGTTTGTTGAATTTTAAAACATTGCTACTTGTCCTTAAAGTGTATTCCCTCCTCTCTAGATGCCACAAAAATTCCGTGAACTCTAAACCCCATAGGACTCTGCATGCAATCTCTGATGTTGCTGGTGTTAACACTAGAGACTGAGGTAGGTAGACCATTTACTCCACTAAGCACTTGTCAGCTAATACAAATAAGATTCTACAGCCAATTCATCTGTAAAATGGGAATAATAATATCTATTTCCCATGGTTGTTGTGAGGATCAAATGAGATATTTTTAAAGGGCTTTGAAAACCTTAATGTTCTATACATATGCTAGTTATTGTTGCTGTTGCTACTACTACTACTACTACTACTATTCTGTAGATATGCTAGTTACTACTACTACCACCACTATTACCACCACTACTACTACTACTGCCTCTACCACTACTACCACTATCACTACCACCACCACCACCACAACTGCTACTACCACTATTACTACTACTACTACTGCCACTACTACTACCACTACTATCACTACTACTACTACTACTACTACTACCACCACTACCACTACTACTACTGCTACTACTACTACTACCACTACTACTACTACTACTACTACTACTGCTACTACTACTACTACTACTACTACTACTACTATGTCTACTACTACAGCAAAGACAGTTTCAGAGAGCTACAGAGTAGGTGCCAACACAGTAGATCAATTCATACTGGGCCTGAATCCAAATGCTCTTATAGTCGTAGTGAATTTTACACAATTAATATTTTGCATCATGCTGCTAAATACTCTTGCTTCGTTAATTTCATGTTTTCCAGTTTGTTGTAATTTGCTTCATTTTCTTTTGATTAATTTTTTTCTTCTCTTGCACATTGCTTTACCCTCGTTTTGATTGACAGCTATCCACTCAATGTGATGCTTCCATAGAATTATTCCAATAGCTATATGGCAAATAGGTTTTGTACCATTTTCCAGTGAAGTTTCCCTGCCTTTTAATGATTTCACAATCGTCCAAAGCCTCCAAATGTCTAAAAATTCAAAATATTTTTTGCTTGCTTAAAGCAACAAAATCCATTAGGCCTGCAATCCACTGTGGAAACCTGTGTGGCTATATTATAAATACATGGCAGATGGAAAAGTTTATCTTTAAGCTCTTTATTCCGTTACTCTAATAGAAAAGCCCTTTGAAGTAGATCAAAACATGACTTGTCAGCAGATGGATTATAACCTCTCCCCCTTCCCACACCACACTAGAAGATCGCTAAAAAGTTTCTGCATAAGGTGAAATTGTCATTTACTTTTCACTTTAGTATGAAAAAACTATAAAGGAGATTATTCGTAGGTCTGCCCTCCTCCCCATCCATTCTATCCTCTTGTCTATTGGTTTAAAACTACGGAAACTTTTGAGTGCATACACACACATACACACACACACACATTAGACAACAGGAAAAAAAATCCAGCAGCTCTGAAAGAGATGCCAACAAGTGTGTAAGTCAGTCAGCAGCTATTGTTAAGAACCTGTCTGACATACAATCTTCTAAGACTGCATAGGATACAAACCCAGGTGTGCTGGTAAATGTCTCTAGAGGAAGAATATATTCACGAAACACTTTTAAACTTAATATGCATTATTAACACTTTCTTAATTCTAGACAATCACCAAAATTATTTGTTGTTTTGTAACACTTGCAGATTTCTTAGGTATAAATGCTCACACTCAAAACTGAGTGATTGGATCTCCAGTTGAAGCTGGCTCTAGCATATGCCTGCTACAAATCAGTTGTAAGCTTTTCCTTGTTTCTTTTGAATAAGTCTTTCCCTATTTTTCCTTCAGTTGGGGTTTTCTTGGCAAAGATACTGGAATGGTTTGACATTTCTTTCTCCAGGTCATTTGACAGATGAGGAAACTGAGGCAAACAGTGACTTACCCAGGGTCACACAGCTAGTAAGTGTCTGAAACCAGATTTGAACTCATGAAGATGAGTCTTCCTGACTTCAGGCCAGCACTCTATCCATTGTACCACCTAAATGCCTAATAATGTTTCTAGCTCTTACCATATGGGGTTGTTATAAGGATAAAATGAGATAATATAGGTAAAGCATTGTGTGTGTGTGTGTATCTATAGACACACACACATATATGTACATGTATACACATGTATATGTACATATATACATAGAGAGAAGAAAGACAGAAGAGGGAGAAAGAGAAAGGGAGGAAGGGGGGGGAAGGAGAGAGTTGTCCCTATGATATTGACTTCCTCCATGACAATATTTCACCTATCATATTTTTGGAGTCAAATAATTATATTTAGTAGAGATATACTTGCATTTTACAATGGTGTCTCAATATTTATATTTATATTAATTATTAAATGTTATTAATATGTATAAAATATTATAATATTTCTTAGTATAGAATCTTAATTCTGAGTCAACAACATGAATGCACCTCAAAATATTTTTACAGTGGTGGAATTATTAAAGAAAAAGTTGGGAATGTTTAGGGATATATCCCTAATATTCAGTAATTTCGATAAAGATGCCAACTCTCTCCCTCTTTAGTTTAATATTCCTCTTTAACCTTCCTCCAGTCTAGCTGAGGAGGTGGAGTACAGGCTAGAGACAGCATTTGCCATGAGATTCTAAGAAGTGGAGAGTATCTACTTAACTTGCTGGTTATATTTTCTTATCTTCTGCTAGATTTCCAGCATTCTGGCTTTTCTAGCTAGATTTTTAGCTTTCTAATTGGACTTGATGCTAAAGAGCTTTATGGCTTTCTAGGTATTGTCATATCTTCAAAGTTTATTTATAGCTTTCTTGCTGGATTTCTAGTTCTCTTGGTGGGCTTGTCATAATATATCTATGTTTGTGAATTTCTGTTTAGATTTCTTAACTCTTTTGGTATCTTCCCTTCCTCCAGACACCTTGCATATTGATCCCTCAGCACTCTCATAATTTTATCTCCTCCAGCACAGATTTTCTATATATACTATGAATCTAATCATCTGCTTTTTTCTATATTTGTTCTTTTTAAGACCATTTCTGCCCCTCCCCCCAATGAGCATATATGGGTCTATGATGTTATGTTCTAAGTATGGTGGTTCCATTGTTCTCGTTAGTAAAACACAGTTTTAATAATCTTTTCAGAATATTTCCATTTTTTCTTTTATTTGTTGTTTTCCTCCCATTTGTGTCTTTAAATACCCTTAGGGTAACTTTGCTTACTTGAATCTCTTGTCAGACTTTTCTTTAAACTGGTTTTTGGCCTCTCCAACTTCTCTCTGCTTTTTGAAACAATACTGCTTTATAACCATTGATCATGCCTTTTCATAATAATTTACAAGTTATTTTATATTCTAACCCAGCATTGTCTTTGGCCACCATCTCTCTCTTCCTGACAGGTAAGTAAAATATTTGTTTTACTAAGGCACATCCTGGGCCATTTTGGTTTGCTTATTATGGCAATAGACACATTGGGTGAACTATATAAAATTATTACAGTCAGTGTTGATGTCATTTCTGCTGTCCATTTCCCATTTTTATTGCTAATTATTTATGTTAATAAATAAGCATTGAGTTGATTCTATTATACGCTGTGTCTTTTTCTCATTATTATTCTTTTCTTACTTCCTATTAATCCTGATCTTTGTATTGAAAAATCAATGGTCTGATTGTACAGAGACAGATAATTCAGGGATAACTCCCACATCAATGATAAGTTTTTTCCTCTCTGTTAAAATGCAGTGTTTTTCTTTGTGTGTGTGTGATGTTATATGGTTCTCAAGTGAGCTATGTCTAAAATCTGCTGATTCTTTTCTCAAGAAAGTGTCTTGGTATAAATGTATTAAGCATCAGTGTAATTTACAAGGCTTTGCCTCTCATTCCTTTTTCTTGAACCATGCTTTACCATATATTCCTTGCAATCCTCACCTTTTCTCACTTTTACATTAAACTCACTGAGTATCACTCTATGATAATTTAATTTTGAAGGTCCGGATCCACGTGGTCTTTTTCTCTGTTGTTGAAAAGTTATAAAATATAGATCAGCAATATATTTTTCAGTGTAGTTATAAGTCCCCATATTTTTAGCAAAGAGTACCTCAGAGCAATAATCACATCTATCATTCTCTCCCTCTAGCTGCCTTACCAGCTTTTACCTCAAAGAATGCAAACACATACACACACCAGCAATGCATTAAGGAAATTCATTAATTTAAAGAAGCCGTTTTCTTTAAAAGAAAATGGCAGAGCATGAGCCCCACTGGCAATGGCCTTGGGCCCTCGGACAACCTTTGCCTGGAAGCATCACCCAGGTTCAGCACATTCTGCTCAAGGTAAAGAAGCTGGCCTCTGAACTTCTGCAAGCATGCTTTTTTTAAAGTTGTAGTTTTAACTGTTAATGATGAGATGTTGATCCTCTGTGTAAAGTAATTTGGAAATGCATTTAACAAAACTGAAGTTACCTGATTGATACTGGATTTGCTTGAGGTTTCAAATTGGTGAACTTTCTGTATCAGTTATGTCAAGCAACTTTTCATAATTTGGTTACCACTAAAATAATTAGGCTATGGTTGGTTATTGTTTTAATGTGTAAACTTGCAAAAACCTTGTTTGGATTTTGTCTTGGTGAGAATTTGAAAGTATATAGAAATCTCTAGCTATTGGCTTTTTACCCAGGAGAAATTTAAATTTGAGATGTAAATCCTGGAAAAGTTTTTTCCTAAGCTGTAATTAGTGAAACTTGCTATTTGAGGTAAAAGTTCATGGGATTTTATTTTGAGTTGTCTAATGGATCATAATAATCCATCGATAATCAATAATCCACCATCTGAGAGAAATGCCACAAGCTACTCAGAGAATGTGATGCTGGTGGAAAGTCAGCATTGGCAAAAGCTGAGAGGACAATTTTAGCCTCAGTCTAAGATGGAATCTTCCTGGCTCAGTTTCCCCATTATGTTCCTTTGAAAAAGAATGTTACCCACCTGGCTATGAGGTGGATTTGATACTGCATAGTTGGAAAACTGAATTATCTGAATCCAACAGAGCTAAGGATGTTTTATCCTGTCACATCTGAGCCCTTGCAGTCTTTTCTGTCAGATTTGTGTCTTCCAGACTACAGAACATTCACCTACAGTTGGTAGCAAACAGCGGATACCAGCCAATGTCTCATTGTTCCCTCGATGCAGCCTGTGCTCGGTTCCAGTCAACCTCCTCTTTGGGACCCCCTTGAGGCAAGGACAGCTCTACACCCCTTGACAGCAGGAAGCAGTTTCAGAAGCCTAGACCTTCTCCCTTTACCCCAAAAGAATTTGGGTCTCATTTGTTTGAGGGGGGAATGAAGGGGTTGGGATCTGGACCCCCAAAAAGAAAAACCTGGACTTCCCCACATGGCCAAATCTCTGGCATTCGCCTGAGGCTATAATCCTATCAATTGGGCTTTCCTTATTGCCTACCCCCAATCTATCTCCAAATAGCCCCCGGCCACTTCCCACCCTTAATACTCCATTCTCTCTTGGCCACGTGGTCCAGGTCCCAGGTGTTCTGTTCACTCCAGTTTACTGGCCACTCCCAAGTGATTTTCCTGAGACCCCTCCTCCAGTCACCCCAAACTACCTGGCCATTCCTAGATCACAGATTTTCTGTATATAAGATCCATCTTGTCTCCATTAAGGTGCTCAGATTCTTATAATCTAGCCATTGCTCAGATTCTTAAAATCTGGCCCACTTGCATTAGTGATACAAATGCTTAGAGTTTGCCCGATAAGATGGTTGTTCTAATAAACCTTGTCTTTGGCTAGGAAAAGAAAAAAAAAAGCAAATGGCAAAAGAAGAGAAATCAAATAAATCCTTGAAGGGAGAAGAGGAGCACTTACCAGGCACCTACTATGTGCCAAAGGGTGTAGAAGTGTTCAAGGAAGACTAGTACCTCGGGTGTGAGGGCTGCCAAAACCTTTACAGGGATGCTTTTCACCTTTGGTGTGTCTCATCATGGCTCCAAGTAGGTGTAGCACATGCAGAGGCCACCCCCACAATAAACCATTTCAGCACAGGAGTAAACCATGTTGAGGGCATCTGACAAACCTCAAACCTATTGGTGAGATGGGAGGTGCCTACCCCAAACACATGAAGACTTCCTCCACCACCATTCCTGGAGGAATGGGAAAGCTAGAACAATTTATTCCAATGGCCCTGAAGGCAGGTGAAGCAGGTACTGTGGAGTGCTTAGAGCTTGGCTAGATGTTGAAGACACCAACGTCACCCACTAAAATCCGGGCCATCACCAGTTATCTAGACTTTTGCCTTGCCACTGGACTTTGATGACTCTGGAAGAGAGAATGAGGCGACAACTTTAAGCAACTCTGCCTCACTTAAATCCAATTTATGCGTGAGTCAAAATACATTACGCAGACTATTTTACCAGTTTTAGCTACCTCAAAGTCCTGTGGCAACAGGCAAGTGATGAAGCAGCTGATGTGGATACCCAGGAAGCTGTATTCAGAACCCTCACAGGCTGTGGGGTCTTCCTCTCACTGGGCTGAAGTAGCACTGGGATTCTGCAGCCCCCTGGCTGTCTAAGCAGCCTTTTTAAAGAACCTCACTGCTCACCTCTTGGAATGAGGAAGGGCCTAGAAAACGTGCCCTAAAAATTGCCTGCTTCACCCAACCCTGGCCTGCTTACCAAGGCAGGTAGGGACCCCACCCTACAGTCAAAACACACAAAAAATGTGCAAAAGCTTTTGTAAGGATGATTCCAGTACATGGAATTTGCACACACTGGTAGACAACATGAAATCTGGTTGACTTGAAAGTCGAATACCTCTTGTTGCAAGAGAAGTAAGCAAATATTGCATCTTTCTAACATGATATTTTCAGGAATGTTGTCAGATGCCTTCAACAAGAACAAAAATAGGGGTGGCTAGGTGGTGCAGTGGATAGAACACCAGCCCTGGAGTCAGCAGGACCTGAGTTCAAATCCAGACTCAGACATGTGACAATTCCTAGCTGTGTGACCCTGGGCAAGTCACTTAACCCCAATTGTCTCACACACACACACACACACACACACACACACACACACACACACACACACACATACACACACAAAGAACAGAAACAATGTCAAGGTCAGCTACCACACTAATGGAAAATCATTTAACTTGAAAAGGCTACAAGCCAAGGCTAAATTGGAGAGAGAGTTGGTGTGTGACTTTTTATTCACAGATGCTTAAGCACTCAATACAACCTGTGAGGCTGAGATACCACAAAGTATGGATCACTTCTCTGTGGTTCATGCTAATGTTGACCTAACAATTAACACCAAGGAAACAGGTTCTCCACCGGCCAGAACCACATCATCCATACGCAGAACCATCGGTTATAGCAAATGGAGAAATTTTGAATCCTGTGAATCAGTTCACTTACCTTGGCAGTATACTTTCCAGGGATAAACACACAGATGATGAAGCTGATGCCCGCATTGCCAGATCTAGTTCAGCGTTTAGGAGGCTTGGAAGCAAAGTGTGGGAAAGAAGAGGTATTAAACTGCCTAACAAACTAAAGGTCTACAGAGCTGTTGTGCTGACCTCACTATTGTAAGCCTATGAAACCTGAGCAGTCTACCAGCACCAGAAAACTGAATGGCTTCCGCTTGAATTGTCTTAGGAAGATTTTGAAGATGACCTGGCAAGATAAGGTCGCAGACACTGAGGTCCTTTTATGAGCTGAACTGCCAAGCCCTCAAACTCTGCCACAGAGAGCACAACTCCAATGGGCTGGCCATGTTTTTGGAATGACAAATGCACATTTGCCTAAAAGACTATTTTACAGAGAACTCACACAGGGCAAGCGCTCACATGGTTGTCAGAAGAAACAATACAAGGACACTCTCAAAGCTTCTCTAAAGAACTTAAGGGGGCAGGTAAGTGGTGCAGTGCATCCAGTACTGGCCCTGGAGTCAGGAGGACCTGAGTTCAAATCCAGTCTCAGACCAGACACTTGACACTTACTAACTGTGTGACCCTGGGCAATTGCCTTAAACACACACACACACACACACACACACACACACACACACACACACATATAAAGAACTTCTGAATCAATTCTGAGACATGAAACACTGGCACAGGACCACCCAGCATGGTGTGCACATCACATAAGGCACTGTACTCTACCAGCAAAGCAAAATTGCAGTATCTCAAAAGAAATGTGAGATGCACAAATTTAGAGACATCTCCATTCCAAATGTTCATGCAAACTATTTGTGCCCGACCCGTGGTAGAGCCTTCTGAGCTTGTATTGGTCTGATCAGCCACAATCAGACACACTGAATCTTGGCCCCACATAGTGATGTCATTCTGGTCCTCTTTGAGAAAGAAGGACAACAACCAGCCAACTCCGTGCGAAGGACTGTGCTACGTGCTTTACAGATATTTGATCTTCACAACAACTCTGGGAGGTTGGTGCTATTATCATCCAGAAACCTCTTCATCATACTGTTTAACTCAGCCTTGGTCACTCAGCATCTTCACAACTATCTCAGTCTCCTCTCTCCTCTGATTAAAGTTCTGGAGGATGAACCCAAAGCTTCTTCCGAAGCTTTCCTTTATGGAGAGCACGAATCTGGATTTTCCAGATAACTCTCCATTTTCCATGAGCAGCTCTGCTTGATTTGAACTCCACAGAATATCATGCCTCCTCACTGGGTACGCTCTGGTCCCTCAACACCACCACCACCACCACCACTTTCCTTTGGTGTGTTGTCCCTCTCATTAGACTATAAGCTCCTTGAAGGCAGGGGATATCTTTCTTTTTCTTATTTGTAACCCTAGTGCTTATCAAAGTGCCTAGCATGTAGTAGTAGGTGCTCAATAAATATTTATTGAGTTGAAATTATCCCCATTTTATAGTTAAGAAAAATGAGGTAGACAAGTGATGTACCCAGGGTCACACAGCTAAGACCAAATTTGAACTCAGGTCTTCCTAACTCCAGGTGCAATGCTCCATTCAATGTACCACCAGCTGCCTCAAAGAATAAAAATTGGGCAAGGAGCTTGGTGTTCTCATGGGAGAATGCAATAGTGAGACTGTGCTTAGCAAGATGGTGGAGTAAAAACAGTGACTTATTTGAGCAAATCCCTCCAAACACCTGCAAAAAATGGCTCTAAACAAATTCTAAAGAAACTGAGCTTTAAGTTTTCCTGTCAATAGTTTTGTCCCTCACAACAAAGATGGCTACAACCAGTTTGTAGCTGTTCCACAGGCCAGCAACAACTTTTTTTTCTGTTATATCTTGGCACTCCCTCTTCTGCCAACCCAATCACAGTTACAGTCTATGGCAGTGGTATCAAAGAGGACCCTTTCCCACACCCTCCCGAATTTCCCCACAACATTGCTTCTAAAGAGACTTCTCCTCATCCCCCTCCCTTAGAAATGGAGAAGGGCTAAGTCTTACAGAGCATAGTAGATAAACACTAGACAGTGGTATACAGCATCCTACTACAGATGGTATCAAGGATGATGCATGATAGAAAGAGAAAATAAGCTGACCTCATGGCAAAGGCAAAGGATGGCAAATGGATACCCTTCTAGTGTCAACAGAAAGCAAGAACAGTCTCCAGAATGGGCGGCTCATCTTCAGTGAATTTATGGAAAGATGTGGCTGGGCGTCCCATGGATGAATTAGAACTGCATCGTTGAAAAGAATTCCCAAAGCTATGCTATCCACAGGAGTGTTTGAAGGTCCTTAGGTTGCTAGCATTTTAACTGTAAAGTATGTGTAGCTTTCAGCTGGATTTCCAGCTTTCTCTCTTCTAGGTAGCATTCCACTTAGGCCTATGGTTTCCTAGGTGGAATTCTTTTTTTCTATCTATCTATATTTGTGATTTTCTCCTCAGATTTCCAGCCAACTCACTGATTTGTGACTTTAAAATAGATTTCTAGCTTTTGGCTTAGTATAGCATTCCAGATGATTCTGAGCTTTCTAGTTAGACTCATTGCTCTCTAGCTGTATTCATTCCTTTCTAGCTAGATTTCCATCTTTGTAGCATTCCAGATAGATTTCTTTGCCTTTTTGATGGACAGGTCACTATCTAAAAATGTATTTCTGGCTCACACAGGATAAGGTGTGGTTGTGATTGGTTGTGCTAGAAAAGAGACCACAGATCCTTCAAAGCAGAAGTATAGACATTCCTAATGTATTAAGAGGAGCTCTAGAAAACAAATACAATTGAATTTGCTTCTCATAAGCTTTGCTTGGAAGGGCTTGATCAATGGTGATGAGAGCAATGTGGTTAGGGTCTGTCTTAGCTGCAATTATGACGTACCAATGTCTTATTAATGCTAACCCTCCGCTTGATCGGAGAATTATAAATAGCATTTATCTCTCCTATTCTACTGCATTAACAATACTAGAGTTTGGGCCTGGAGCAACTCTGCCAAAACAATGATTGATATTGGTTGGAAATCTCTGCCCCGCATCTGTATTATTAATGCTGTTCTCACTTTCTATTTGTGTGATTTCCTCCTTAATTTCCCTTCTTCTGCATTTGTGGATGTAAATATACGGAAGCCATGGATGTGAAAATGTGGATGAAAATATGTATGAGAAATGTGCATATAAATATGTATATTGGAATGGGCATGCTATATAAAGAATTCGTGTCAAGATATCTCCAACTATTCCTTTATGATTGGGGTTTTCATCCTTATATCTAGACACTCTATGTGAAAATATGCTGGTCCTTTATCTTCTGCTGCTTTGCCTTATTTTTCTTGTGTGCTCCAGTAGACACTGTAAGGTAAATTGTTATAAAGTTGCTTCAGTTCTTTTAAGACCGGGCCTCATCATCTCACGCAGAGTGGAAGTACAGGAACTGTTTACAGACCCAATGACCCTAGCAATCAGCATAGGAGTCTTAAGCTGCTCTATTTCTGACCTGGGCTGCTTTTCCTCCTTTTTTAGACGATGGGATTGTCCTCCTGCCCCCAGGGGCACATCATATTGATGCTAAACACCCTATCTGTATAACCCACTGTAGCTCAGACCCCTAAGCTTCAGAGATCCCTTAGTTTCAGCCCCTCTAGTAGCTAGGATTATAGGCACATACCAGCCCCAGCAATAAATTATTTGTTAATTCCATTGTAAAATAAGCAAAAAGTAAATTATATAATTTTTTTTCAAGTGGGTCATAAACCCTAGATAAAGTGTTGTTACTTTTGGAAAATTTTCCTCGTGATTTGGTTACAGTTACTTCAAGCCATAAACATTTATTAAGCACCTACTATGTGACTGGCTCTGTGTTAAATACTGACTTTCTCCTAAAATAAATAAATACTTTGTTATATATCTCTGAAAGTAACTTGATTTCTCCTAGATAAAGGGTTCAAGATTTCATATCTGAGTTGATGAGGTTATGTTCTATATGCCCCAAAGCCTCTAAGAGGTAAGCGGCCTATTGCAGCGTCCTGGGGTCTGACTCACAGCAGGCCACATCTTTATCTGGATACTTGCTACATTGGTAGATATACTGACAAAGAGATAGGGGTTGAGAGTAGTGGGAGTATGTGGGGACTGATAATGAGGCATAAGCCAAGTCAAATGGAGGGAAAAAAACAGAAGCTCATAATGTAAACAAAAAAACTGTGTGCCCAGAACTCAGGAGCCTAGGGAAAGAAGTCAGGTTGAAAGTTATAAAAGTTGAATGCTTCTGCTTGGGATCATCATGAATTGGCACACACGCCATGATGGTTTTGCATCATAATGCACTTCCTGTGTGCCAGGTTTTGGCAAAATAAAATATGTGGCTACGATGTCTATCTCAATAATTTCTGCATTCTGTTCCATTTACTCTGTTTTCAACTCCCTGAATTAATAGGTAGCATCTTTGCTCCTGCTATATGAATAAGGCCACCTTCTCAGTAGACAAAATATCCAAATTATACCTAGACAGATTAGGCACCAGGCTGAACAGAGGAACCAGTTAACCTTCAGTGGTGACGGGTTATCACATGAATGACTTTAGAGCTTTGGAAGCATGTGCACTGATCAGCCTTCTATCCATGTGGGTGAGATGAGCACATAAAAGATCAAAGGATACCATGGAGCCTTCTCAAAGATGGCCCCTAAGTGTGTGGATTGACGTTTCCCTCCTCTTTCCTTTCTTTCTCATGGCAGCAGCCAGACATTCTGGGCAAGAGGGAGGGGATCTAATGTCCTCAGCCTTCTGCTTTGTCCCTAACAGTACAACCAGGTTGTGCAGTCATCCCTCAGAAATGAGCTACCTGTGGTTTCTGATTCTCTAGCTAATCTCTTTGCAGGAGTTCAGATACAGCCTTGGCAGGGCTACTGCTTCCTTTTTTTTTCTCCTGCCAGTCCAGCTCTTTTGTATCTTCAAAAGAAACCATTTTTGGAAAAGCTTATTTGTTTATTGGGAGAGAGGCTTTGGGGTCCCTTCTGCCCCCCCCAAAAAAAAATGAGAATTATTTTTGAAACCTAAAATTCAGGCTTACATTAGCCTGATCATTTTGGTAATTGGTATGTTGGAGTCTTTAGGCATCTAAAGAATTTGTGATGAAGAAATCACTTTCCACAAGGCTCTTTTCACAATTCTGTGAAATAGGGTCATTTACCTGATCTTCTAAAAGTCTTATCTCATAAACAAAAGGAGGCTAAAATCTGTTTGGATTTACTAACAGGGTATGTTTTTAAAGTCACCTGTTAACACAATAGCCAGATGTCTGATTAAACTAAAAAAACACAAACTACACTAGAAAAGAGTCCCAGTTTCACAAGAACTAAAGGAGAAGCTAGAATCTACTTTGGGGGAAAGTAAATTTACACCAGTATTATACACATTTGTCACAATAAGATACAAATGTAAAAGTGGCCTAATTAGGGGGCACATCAGGAAAGATAGAGGATAAAAATATCTTTTAGAGCTCTGGTTTGGTAGAGAGTGTATAATCAAACATGGAACAAAAGAGATAATAAGATGATATGCAATTCCATTGGCAAAATAGTTTAAAAACTTTTGCACAGACAAAATCAATGCAACTAGAATAAAAAGAAAAGCTGTCAAGGAGAAAAAAAGTTCTTGGCTTCTTACATTGCTGGCAAAATTCTGATATCCAAAATCAAATATAGATAGAGAAATAGATAGCTAGATATGGATATGGGTTATAGATGATAGATACACAAATACATGTGTGTGTATTTGTATGTACATACATCTACACATATATCTGAAACAATTACATGTGACCAAAAGCCTTGGTCATATGAGATTTGCAGTCTGGAACTCTCCTCAATTATAGAGTACCTGAAAACTATTCCAAGTTCAAAGCATAATTTAGGCCAGCATATTCAAAAAATTGAATTCATGAGCCACCACTCATGTTTCATTTATTAAACCAACTATCCATAGGCACATTAGTTCAAAACAAAGGGCATTTACTCAAAATACAAGTTAAACAACAAATTAAATCCTTCCCAGCCCCCATTCCAAAATCATCATCTCCCATTCGTCTCCTGGACGAAATACTCCTCCATATTGCATGACAAGAAACTATAATATGGGGGTGTAAGTCATTCAGAATAGAGTGCATTAAGGTTCTTGGTCTTGGAATTAGCCATTCAGCCTTTGTTGGTTTGTTTTTCTGCCACTTACAATGAAAGGGGGACCAGGCAGTTAACTCATGAGTTAGTATCATGGCTCAGAGTCTGTCCTGCTTTAGCTGGTCTAATGCCCCTTTAGCTGGTCTAATGCCAGACAAGGGCAAGATAAGAGCAACAGGTGTTTAATTACCAGGGGCTGAGCATCCCAACCCATTCTGCCCTCCATCTGCTCTACAGCCAACAGCCACCATCTGCCTTAGCCAGGTGCTTCCACCATACACCTTAGGTTGGAGCTTCCCAGATCCATTTCACTGCAATCCAAAAAAGCATACATCTTCCCAGTGTGACACTCATGACACAAAATTGCAGGCATCCTTTCTTATCACCACCATTCAACAACATTATGCAACATGGACATGCCTTTCACATATGGATTTGTTGACAGGAGATGATTGCTAAGGTACCTTCCAACTTTCAAATTTTATGATTTTGTGATTTCTTTGTCTTTTCCTTTTCTTTTTTCTC